>NC_087207.1:55696874-55858482 GCF_015104395.2 Macrobrachium nipponense
AAAGGAGACTCTCTACTTCCATAAAGAAGTCAAAGGTGTCTTAAGAAATGAAAATTACGCCATTTCTCAGAAGATATCTATCAGTTTCATTCCAGTTGAACCCAGTGAAATAAACTGCTGTTCTGAGAGGCCCTGTAATGTATTGAGAAACACTACTCTCTCATTCTACTATGTTGAACCTTCTGGGAGTTGTTGTAGAAATCTCCCGCCATCCACAAACTGGGAAGCCGCATAAGCATGGGTCTCCTTACTTGTAATTGATATACCATAATAAAGTACGTGAATGACCACCCTGACTTCTTAGGACCTAAGTACTAAAGGACAAGAATGCAACAGTGGCGACGAGGAAGAATCCAGTGTACGAGAGGTATGTCACATTGAAGGAGAGTTAGTGTACCACGACAGCCGGCCGTATCTAGCCTAGCATACCAGTTAGGCCTGGCCAACGTCCAGACTCCAGTATTCGAGTAGCCTGAATTCAGCTGTATTTGTTGGGGACTACCGAAGTTCCATACCCTGTCAGGAAGGATGGCAGCAGCAAGGAGACCGACAATTCCGAGTTTAACCCAGATAAGTTGGAATTATCTTGTTGGCTGGATCTATTTTCCATGAATTGTGAAGTAAATGAAGTAACAGAGGCGACAGCAAAAAAGGGCTTTGTTGCTTTCTTCAGTTGGAGTAGAGACATTTTTCCACGATTTGTAAGTTAACAGCACCGAAAATTGCCGTCTGCAGTTCCATTTGATGACCTAGTAAATCAACTAAAGTCGCATTTTTATAACAAAACCAAGTTATCATAGAGCATTGTGTGATTTCTACAGAGGAAGAAGAAAAGTAGTGAGTCCCGTGAAGGAATATATGCAGAACTAAAATTGTTAGCTCAACAGTGTGAATTTTAATAGTGATTTTGACCGAAGGTTGAAGGAACAATTATTGGTTGGTATTGATAATGAAGTATATTTTAAGGTTTTATTAGCTGATCCTTTTGAGTTTAAATCAATCTCCTCTCGTGAATTACTTGCCAAGGTTACCAATTTAGAAACTGCTTATGTTACTGAATGTAGTCCTACTTCAAGTTCTTTTATAGATAATAGGCCTGCAGGTACTGTTAACAAGGTTAGGCATAAGGTAATTAGGCCTAGGCCTAATTCTAGTGCAGACTCTAAAGGGAGAGGTAAAAGTGATTATTGTAAAGTTCAAAGTAAATGCATTCATTGTGGGCGCGATAACCATTTAGCTAATAATTGTAGATTTAAGAATGCTAAATGTTATTCCTGTGGCAAGGAAGGCCATGTTTAGTACAGTGTGTCCCAATAAAAAGGCTAGAAATAAATCTAGGAATGTTAATACAGTGCATGAGTAGAGGAGTCTACTAGTAAGGATATTCCTGTTAATGAAAGTTTCCATGATTCTTATGATTTATTGAAACTTTTTGATGTTAATGTGAATTCTATTGATTTTGTCGATGATTATGAGGAACCATATAGAGAAATTTTAAGGTTAAATGGGTTTCCCCTAGAGTTTGAATTAGACACTGGCAGTGGTGCATCCACTATTTCACGGCATGATGCTAATAAATTGAATTTAACCCCACCCCATTACCAACAAGGAAACGCTTAGCAAATTATGATAAAGCTGAAATGCAAGTGTACGGTGAAATAAATTGTGATGTTTCTTTTAAAGGCCAAATGGTCCAGGGACAAAAGTTTTTTGTTGTAGATAATGATTTAAATTTAGCAGGCAGGTCTTTGATGAAGAAATTGAAATACCAGTGGGTACAAATTGATAATGTGTGTCATGATAAATTTAAAGGTCCTCTTATTACCCCAAGTAGTGCATCTAGGCCTAAGCTTGATTGTGTAAAAATGTTCAATGAGTATCAAGGTGGTGGAAAGGATCACCCATTACAAATTATGAATGTCAATTAATGTTAAAAGAAAATGCTGTGCCTAAGTATTTTAAAGCTAGATCTGTTCCTTATCATTATAAATGTAAAATTGAGAATAGTTTGAAAGAACTAGAAAGTAAAAATATAGTGAGCAACGGTCGAGCATGCTGGAGATTGGGCCAGTCCTATTGTTCCTGTAATGAAGCCTAATGGTGAAATAAGGATTTGTGTAGATTGTAAGTATCTCAATACCCAAACCAGTGTTAATACCTTCCCATTACCGAGATTGGATGATATTTTGGCAAATGTAGGTTCTTGTCAGTATATTTCGAAGTTGAGGATTTGAAAAATGCATATTTACAGGTATCTGTGAGTGAAAATTCTCAACAATATTTGATTATGAATACTCATTTGGGATTATATAAGTTTCATAGATTGCCTTTTGGGTTGTCGTCAGCACCAGGTATATTTCAGAGGTTTATCTCTGAATTATTGGCAAATATTGAGGGTGTTCATGTATTTTTAGATGACATATTGATTGTCGGAGCTCCAGAGGAACATGACAAGAGTTTATGTAAGGTTTTATCATTTTGCAACAGAGAAATGTTAAATTGAATAAAGATAAATGTATTATTGGTTCTAGGGAAGTACCTTATTTAGGATACATTTTAAGTTGTGATGGAATTAAACCTGACCCAAAGAAAATAGAGGCAATTTTGGAAGCTCCAACCCCTCACTCTGTTCAGTCTTTAAAATCATTTTTGGGGCTATGTACTTATTACAATAGGTTTGTACCTCAGTTCAGCTCTATTTTATGTCCTTTATATAATTTAACCCAAAAGAATGTGGAGTTTCATTGGGCAGCAGTTCATGAAGAAGCTTTTCAGAGTATTAAGGAAGCTTTGGGAAGAGCTGATATTTTGGATAATTTTAACCCCAATGCTACCATGATTTTAGAAGTTGATGCTAGCCCTGAAGGAGTGGGAGCTGTTCTTAAGCAAGAATATAAGGGTAGAATTTCTACTATTTCTTTCAAAAGTAGAAAATTATCTAATGCTGAGTGTAATTATTCTCAAATTGATAGAGAGGCTCTATCCATTATTTTTGGAGTCAAGAAGTTTTCTGATTATCTTTTGGGTAGGAAGTTCGTTATCAGGACGGACCATAAACCCTTGACTCATCTATTTAAACCCTAGTAAGTCTATTCCACAATTATCTAATGCTCGTATTCAAAGGTGGGCTTTATTTCTATCAGGTTTTTGATTTTAAAATTGAACACATTAAGGGAGTGCATAATACAGTGGCAGATGCTCTTAGTAGGCTACCATTGTGTAGAGATGATGCTGATTTTCATGTACCAGGAGAATATGTAAATTTGATTAATATTTTGGATAAGAATTCTTTTGATGTTACAATGGTAAAAGAATGTATAGAAAGAGACACTGTTTTATGCAGAGTAAGAGATTATGTAAGGAAGGGGTTCCCCACAAGGAAAAGGTGATGGAAATTAGTATGTTACCTTTCTATAAATTGAGAAATGATCTTTCTTTGCATGACAATGTATTACTCTATAGGAATCGTATTTTGGTTCCTGAGATGTTGAGAAAGCGTGTTATGGAAATGCTTCACGAGGGCCACCAGGGTATTGTTGCCATGAAAGCTGAAGCAAGGTCTTTTGTATATTGGCCCAACATGGACCAAGATTTAGAACAAATAACTTCCAACTGTGCATTATGCATAACAAATCTCAAACATAAGGGCATTTCACCTTTATCTTGGCCGTCAGTAGATAGACCTTGGTCCCGCTTGCATGTAGATTATTGTGGACCCATTGACAACATGCAATATTTGATTATTATTGATTCCTTTTCTAAATTTATTGATGTCTATGCTTGCAAGAATATAACTTCAGAGGGTACCATACAATGTTTAAGGTCATGTTTTGCTAATTATGGTATTCCTGACACAATTGTATCTGATAATGCAACTTGTTTTATGTCTAGGGAGACTCAGAATTTCTTTCAGAAAAATGGTGTTAGACATTGTTCAGGAGCACATATAATCCAAGTACAAACGGGCTTGCAGAACGGGCTGTCCGAATATTCAAAACTAATTTCAAAAAGTTTTGATTGTAATTTGCCTGTAAAAACCAGAATGGCCAAATTTTTGTATACCTATAGACGTACAGTACAGTCTTCTACTGGCTGCTCCCCAGCTGAATTATTGTTTGGAAGGAAATTTAAGGGTCCATTAGATGTTATAATGCCTAAACAAAGAGATGAGTGTTATGTTCATGAGTCTAAATTCAGAGTTGGCGATGCAGTATATGCCAAGAATTTTGGTAAAGGACCAGAATGGGTGGAAGCTAAGATTATCAAAGTTCTTGGTGAAAGAAATTATTTGGTTTCTGTAGAGGTTAATGGTATTTTGACTTGGAAGCGTCACCTTTCACAGTTATTTGAGAGAAAAATGTATAATACTAGAGTAACTGATGAACCGTCACTATTAGAAGATACAATGATTCCTTATGTTCCTGTAGTTTCTTCTCCCCGTAATGTACAAGGATTAGAAGAAACAAATAACACTATTCAGAACTCGGGTATGATTTGTAATCCCAATGTAGAAGTAGTAGGATCAGAGAACAGTAATTGTGATACTGGTGCCATTGTAAGAAAATCACCTAGAGTAAGTAAGAAACCTAGGAGACTCATTGAACAAATTTAAATTTTTTGTCTGTTAACCTAAGGGGGGAGGAGTGTAATGTATTGAGAAACACTACTCTCTCATTCTACTATGTTGAACCTTCTGGGAGTTGTTGTAGAAATCTCCCGCCATCCACAAACTGGGAAGCCAGCATAAGCATGGGTCTCCTTACTTGTAATTGATATACCATAATAAAGTACGTGAATGACCACCCTGACTTCTTAGGACCTAAGTACTAAAGGACAAGAATGCAACAGGCCCCGAACAATGCCAGAACTCTGTCTGACAACGCCAATCCCACCTCTCAAGTTTAAGGACAAATGACAAAGGCAACAAGTCTATCAGCTTCAGCCCAGCTGTCAGGTCTACTATATAAAGTGTCTTTTCATGAACTTGTGGCAAAGACAAGTGGTTTACTATTTCAGCCCAGTTCCCAGGTCTTGTGGACGAAGTGCCTTATCAAGAGCCTATGATTGAGGCAAGAATTTTCAGTTTCAGCTCAGTTCTAAGAAGAGAAGTGCCTTTTCAAGAGCCTGTAACAGGGGCAAGATATCGATCCGTTTTAGCTTCTGGTGAGATTGTTGTCCTGATGATAATTTTTTGCTTTTTTAGTGCTCAACTGATAAAGGATTGCTACATAGTCTCGCTCCCCACCCATTTTTTTTTATTATTGATTGATCAGTAGTGTAAAAAAATATATATATAGATAAATGAGATTGAAGGTGGTAATTTCTCTCTGATACGGTGGTTCAACGGCTCAATGACCTGAGCTACAAAATGGCTGTCAACTACAAGAGGAAATTATTTTTAAAAAGCTCAAAGTGAGAGAGAGAGAGAGAGAATAAGGCTTAGGAATTCTCTTCTAGCCTCTATATCTCCAGGTTCTTGCAGCCTTCCCTTTCTCAAGGGGCGCTGGGGTAATGCGCTGGCATAAGGCCTAGCGAAGAGACCAGAAAACAAAGAACTTAAAATAGATAAGGACATTGGACATAGAAAAATAATCACCTAACTGGAAATATTCACTGAAATATGCATCTAAAGTATTCTAGTATTAGCTGTACGACATTTGGGTATGGCATGCCCCAATTGCAAGCCAAAGGGATGCTACAAGTATTGCATGAGTCAGTGTTGCCACACGTACGATAATTATCGTACATGTACGATAAAAACGGCAGTGGTACGATGCACGATAGCATTTTCCATTATCGTACGGTTTGTGCGATAATTCTAAGGTGTTGATAAGTAATTAATTACAAATATAAATGGTCGGTGAACTCCTCCATGAAACAGAGTAATTTGTATAAAAAAGAAAGAATTATTTCAGAGTCCGTACATGGCTTGCTGCCGCTTGTCTCCAATTGTAACGTGGTTCAAAGGCTATTGGAACAGTGGGAGGCACTGAAGCTATTTTTCTCGAAGTGGCTCGCTGAGAAACTATTAGCAACATAGTTGATTATCAACTCCCTTCATGATCCTTTCATGAAGTTATATTTCATGTTCCTTGACTGGGTTCTTCCAAAGTTTACTGAGTTCAACAAATTTTTCCCGTCAGATAAAGCAGTAATAACAGTTCTCCATGATAAAGTGTCCATGCTATTCAGAGACCTCCTTCTCTCATTTATGGACAGGACCAAATGTACCTAGGAGTTAAAGTTATGCAGGGATTAAAAAACCCCTCCATACAGGAAAAGAAAGCTCAACAGCAGGGGTTTTATCAGAGGTGTAGAAGTTTCCTTGTAGTGGCATGCACACAAATAAAGAAGAGGTATAATTTCAATGATGGTATCCTGTCAAAGTTAAACTCTCTGTCCAAAAAATGCTCTCTCATCAGAATTCAGAGAAAGAATCCCCTCCTTATTCCCTCTTGCATCTGAGCTTCCTCTGAAGTACCCCCAGATGACCACTCACTACTTCAAAAGCTGGATGATCAATGGAGAATGTTTCCCATATTGCAACATGAACTTCAACATCTCGTTAATGTGTCACCTGTAATTTCTGGGGAGAATGTCCCAAAAAGAGTTGTTTTTCAGACGTAGCCAATTTTGCTCTAACTGCTCTTTGCTTGCCGCACTCTAATGCTGAATGGGAACGAGTGTTCAGTAAAGTTAAACTCTTTAAAACTAAACAAAGAAACAGAATGAAAACAAGGACAGTTAATGGGGCTCTTCTCTCTGCTAGTTGCACGTTTATCATGTTCAGCTGGTGACTCTCCACCTATAACAATATCATCCAGATATGGATAAGCAAAATCATAAAATGCTAACAATTGGGAAATGAACTTCTGAAATATTGCAGGAGCAGAATGGATACCAAATGGTAAGCGTAAATATCTATATAGACCCAAATGTGTGTTAATTACAAAATATTTACGGTCTTCTGGAGCAACTTCCATTTGCAAATAAGTCTTCTTGAGATCAAGTCTGGTATAATACTTATATCCAGACACACTGGAAATTAATTCTGACATATTAGGTAATGGGAATTTAGATTCATGAAGAATTTCATTTATTTTACGAAAATCCCCACAAACCCTAAGGGATCCATTCTGCTTCTTGACAGTAACAATTGGTGAGGCATAATCTGAGAATTTTACTCTTTCTATAATCTTATTTTTTTCAAGCTCTAGCAGCGCACTCTCAGCCTCACTGCGTAACGTCAGTGGCACCGTGCGGACCTTCTGAAAAACAGGAACATGACCAACTTTAGGATACAATCGGGCTTGACAGTTCTTAATTGGTTTCAAACTATCTACATTATATTAAATTCCTACCTATCAAGTAATTTGGGAGTCTGACCCAACAATTATGAATTAACGTCTGAATGATTTTGCTGTTTGTATAGAAAATTTGAAACTTTGATCTTTCCAAATACTTTATTTGGCACTTGGTTATAACCCTGCAATTTAGTTCTACAGTTCAGTAATGTACAATTTAACTTCTTGAAATCATCATACTTTAATGTGGAAATAGCTGAACCGGTGTCAATTTCAAATAAAAATGGCTTATGATTCAATTGACAACTAACAACATAAGGTTGAACAGAACTCTTGTTTACTATAAATTTCAAATCAACTGACTCATCATTGGATTCCTCTTCTTGGATTATAACTTCATGAGTCTTCTTCCTTCAAGTGGGGTTTCGTCGTTGGGGGCGCTCTTGTGAAAACTAACCTGAAGCTGCTGTACAAACCTAAGAGACAATTGTCATAAATTAATACTTTTGCGAGCTGAAGGTGGATTAAATACACACTTCGTGTAAAGTACTCTCAGCTTTATTGTTCCTTCACTCCGTTACAGGTGGTATAACTTATAACTTAGGCATAGCGTTACTCTCCTGATCCTGGGCCTGGCTGCCCTTTTCGGATCTTGTTTACATGCTGACCTCTTTTTGACCGGGTCCCGCCAGCATTACAAAGTAGAAGAATAGTAATTTATCTCTATATCAGGGTTGTAACAGTAGCTATATGCAGTATGTATGCTATATTTTTTTCAGTTTTAGACATCAAAGGTAGTGTTGGAATTGTTTAACAACGAAATTCTAAAATGTCACCCTTGGAGAGATCCGGTCAGGACGACGTAAACAGAACGTAGAAAACAACTATCATTCGATTATAAGTTGAAATAGGCATTTTCTGATAATTCACAGAACGTTCAAAAAGTTGTCATTTATCTCCTGTTTTATTAATCACTGACTTCTCATTTTGCCTTAACATGAGAACTGTGTGTGTGTGTGTGTGTAAAACACTCGATCGGTGTCCGAGGCAAAACTTCCTGTTACACTTCTTTACAGTATATATGGGATTACTGAATGACGAGTCCAGCGCAAATTCATTTTAATAACACACCAGAAAGTAATCTATCTTTTTATATTTTACTGTAAATGATTTTACATCACATAATAATATAGAAGCTTCACTTGTATTTGTGTTACATCTATGGCATTTCAACAGAAGTCCTTCGGTTTCGGCCGACGTCGGTGACGAAGCAAACTTTCATTATATAGAGACTCCTGATTTACAACTATTAACGTCAGTAATTTTATTTAATAGTGTATGAAAGAGGTGAAGATAACTTTCTACTTATATATCAGCGATTGATCTGAGAACGTAAAATGATGGGATTTTATATACAAAATGGTTTGTTGAGTGTCTTCAAGACCAAGTAATTTCGCTTAAGTTCCTGCAGCAATTTTACAACTGAAGGATTCGGGTATGGTTGAAATCAATTAATTTATATTTTACTGGACATCAGTTGCCTTGTGAATGAAAAAGTATTGGTAGATCTATATAACTATTCCGCGGCGAGCTAGATTATGGCATTTGACGTTTTTCTATGCAGTTTTACCTCCTATTCGTTTCGGGAACACATGATCAGTGTAAGGCTACTGAAACCCTATAGGCTATATCCCAAAATTATTGCGGACTACAGCGGATATTGGTAATTTGGTATAGGTATTTTAGGTGGGTGAAAATACAAGAGCGAAATACAAGGATATGTTTTAAATGGTCCATGATACTTTAATGAAGGGTATTCAAGTGCAGCGTGCACCAGCTAAGAACTTAGGCTTATGTTAGTGGTCTACCAGGCTATGACCTGATACCTAAGGTTTTAGTTTCAGGTTAGGTAAAGGGTAGATTCCCTGCCGATAATTTTTAATGTTAAGTTCCCAAAGTTAGGTTAAGTTGCAGTCCAGGAGGCGGCAAAAAAAGTCCGTCTATGTAAGGCCTTCTGTGCCCTTGACTTTATTACATTTTATTGCAACCCTGTTATTTTAATTCACAGTTCCTTAAATTAGAGTAGGTTGGGGGGACGCTCATGAGAGCGAATCCCCCTGGCATCCTAGGTTAGGATCCCCTGATAGGTGAAGTAAGTCAATGATTTTTCACCCACCCAAATACCTGGCTTTCCTTATAAAAGGGGGAGGGGGGTTTTATTATGTAGAAAAAAAAAAAAACGTGTATTTTGGCCAAGTCCGACGTGCTAGATAGGCTATAAGGCGTTTTTTTTTTTCAATTCGTTCAAATGCAAATTTCCTCGTTAATTGTAGCACAGTAATACCTTGATAAAAGAGACAGTCTTCACAGTAATACCTGGATAAAAGGGACAGTCTTCACAGTAATACCTGGATAAAGGGGACAGTCTTCACAGTAATACCTGGATAAAAGGGACAGTCTTCACAGTAATACCTGGATAAAAGGGACAGTCTTCACAGTAATACCTGGATAAAAGGGAAGGGACAGCATAGTAATACCTGAACAGTCACCACATTAATACCTGGTTAAAGGTGACTGATAGCACAGTAATACCTGGATGAAAGGGAGTGTCACCACAGAACACTGGATAAACGGGACAGTCACTACAATAATACCTGGATCAAAGGGACAGTAATACCCGTCAGTTCACCCCCACGACTGTTAGAAGGGTGAACGTCCACGTGTAAAAAATAGAACTGTCAGTCGGACCATCGCTCATTTGCCAGAAGAGTGACACAACTCAAAAAATGTGTTTTGAGCTATTGATACCAGCAGATAGCCTGTTCTTTATTCCATATTGTGGTGAAAAATTCTTATTTGTATCAGTCATTACAACAGCTCAGTAAAAGAATCATCTAAATATAAATGGACAGAGTATAGAGAATTTCAACTTTAGATTGCTTTTCCCGAAATATAGCAATTTTCGAGTTAAGAGACACTTCTGGCAAATGAGCGAATATATACTCATATCCCAATTTTGATCCTCATTCAACTTTGATGTTAAAATTGGTGATATAAGTGAATTATAATCAAGTCTGACGATTTGATTTGTTTCTTCATTTATTTAATGAATAGAACTCGGTATTAAGAATATTATTATTATTATTATTATTATTATTATTATTATTATTTATTATTATTAAAAAAAAAAAAAATTAATTATTATTATTATTATTTTATTGTCAATTGTGTAAGTAAATCCCTATGTAGTATTCTTGCTTAAGATTTGCATAGTCTCATGTCCAATTACCCTTTTTGGGCATATTTCGGTATTAGCTATGATTTATTTTTCCCGTGATGCAGTTGAGTCATCAAGGAGTTTATTGATGAGAGGAGTGACATTTTCTACTTCGGTTTTAAGTCAAATGGACAATTTGCCCACGGTCCGGACCTTAAAGGGGAACTTCTGGTTGCATTTCAGATGTTCCATATGTGGTATTATTCCATTTAAGTACCCCGTTGAAAATTTGTTTTGGAAAGCGGAGTTTTCTTATTTTTTACAACCAATTTTCTATTGCACCATGGGCGCAGCCATTTATGTGCGTCTCATCTGTTATGCGTGACGTCATGTCGCGGTATGCTCAAATAGGAGGAACTATTCCACCAGGCGTGCTGTCTACACAATTCATGGACACACACACACACACATGTTTAGAAAACTGCTGTTCACCCCATCACACCACACACATTTCGATTGACAAGAATAAATTTCAGTTCAAATACATACAAGTGGAGGCACCATAGTATAGATAGCGGTAAATAGCGCCCTATCTTCAGACCGTCATTTCACGTTGATCTATTTTCACTCATAGCTGTGGCCACCACTATTTCCTTTAAGGAGAAAATTTTGTTCCTGAATACGTGATGTCGAAAACAGAAAAAAAAAAAAAACTACCCTAGACCACTATTTGTAATCCTGAAAAACATCATCATTAATAACTATCACCATTTTCTCTCTCTCTCTCTCTCTCTCTCTCTCTTGGCAATGTTGCAACATCATGTATATTACACACACGCGCACACACTTGCCCATGCGCGGTATACTTTCGTAAGGGCTGTCACTATTGCCATGTGTGGTGGGTCTCAGGTGTGTGCAGTTTTGCTTTAGTACTTTTGATTCATCCGTGTACTTTGGCGTTCCTCGTTCGTAGACAGCATGTCTAAAATGTGACTAGTCTTTGGTACATTATATCATAGATACATACATACAGATACCTACTAAGATTATCTATATATATATATATAATATATATAATATATATATATATAGTATATATAATATAAACCCTAGGAATGGACAGAATAATGTTAATTAAAAACCTCAATTAGAGCATTATGCACGAAGAATGGTACACACACAGCTTTCCTATTCCAAACGGAGTAATTTCACATGCACTGTCATATGTAAATATACCAATACACCGTTTTTCTACACAAAATTACACTCTCTCTCTTTCAACTTGTATCGAATGCAAAGTCTTAAACCTAAATGAAGGAACAAATGAAGAATTCCAGACCTTAGGGGCAAGATGAGAGAGAGAGAGAGAGAGAGAGTGAGAGCAGACAAAAAAAGATACGGACTGTATTTGTGTGTGCATACTTGTAACAAACGTTCAATTGAACTAAATAATTCATTGAAGAATCATTTGAGTAAGGGGACTTTTGGTAACAATTATAAATTGCTTGTGAAAATGATTTCTGAAAAATTAACCATCACAAACACAAGTCGCTAATGAAACTCTGTGTGTGTGTGTGTGTGTGTGTGTGTGTGTTTGGTGATCTCTTCATTCTGTATATCCCATTACCTTCTGTTCTTGAATTTCAAGTCAATGGACCCTGTGGTGGTGGGCTTATTCTATATGAATGAGGTTCATCTTTAGAATAATAATAATACTAACTTTGAGATTACAACGGTCCCCTAGAAAGGCTAAAAAGGTTAAAATAGAAGGGACGATAAACTAGCTCACGAAATCAGGAAACAGAAAACTTCTTAATGGTATCAGACATCCGACATCCTAAGAAACAAGTGGCCAGCGTACGCACGAGTTGTGTCAGTGAATTATTATTACCCAATAATTCAAGTTACTCATTGGCATAATGATTGTTGACGGACGTGCGAATTGTTAGGGGCAGTTGGGACGGGCAACCAGAGGTCCTGTTCTTGCCCAGGGCAGAAAAAATAAGAAAAAGGCAGAAAGGAAAGGGGGTTCTATAAACCGTATTGATATGGAACAAGCCCACCAAAGGGGCCACAGACTTGAAATTCAAGCTTCCAAAGAATATTATGGTGTTCATTAGAAATTAGTAACAGAAGGTAACAGATAAACAGACAGAAGAGACTAGTAATTGGAAAAGAAAAAAAATAAATAGACAAATAATTAAATAAATAAACAGATACTGGTAAAATGTAATGAGATTATAAAATACACTGTTAACAGTCATTTCACGTTGGTCTATTCCACGTGGTCTATTCTTACTCACAGCTGTGGCCCTCAGGATTTCCTTTAAAGAGAAAAAGGTCAAGTTCCTGAATAAGCTATTTCGAAAGAAGAAGAAGAAAAACACTACCTGGTCACGGTTTGTGATCGGGAAAAAACATCATCATTAACAACCGTAGCCATTTTCTCTCTCTCTCTCTCTCTCTCTCTCTCTCTCTCTCTCTCTCTCTCTCTCTCTCAGTACTGTTGCTACATCACGTATATTACGCCCACACACACGTGCGGTAAGCTTGCTTAAGGGCTGTCATTATTGCCATGAGTTGGTCTCAATAGCCCCGTTTAAGGTGTGCGCATTCCTGCTTCAGTATACTTTTGATTCATTCGGGTCCTTTGGCGTTCCTCGTGCGTAGACAGCATGTCTAAAAGGTAACCTGACTTTGGGTATTATATCATATATATATATATATATATATATATATATATATATATATATATATATATATATATATAATATATATATATATATATAATATATATATATATATATATATATATATATATATATATATATATATATATATATATATATAATATATATATATATATATATATATATATAGATAGATAGATAGAATAGACAAAATGAATAATATTATATAAGCCTCAATTAAAGCATTATACACTAAGCATGGTAGTACACACATTAGATTCTCTATTTTTCTGTTTTTCTACGCAAAAATACGCTCTCTCTCCTCTCTCTCTCTCTCTCTCTCATCTAACTCTCTCTCCCTCTCTCTCTCTCTCTCTCTCTCTCTCTCTCCTTATTGAATGCAAAGCCTTAAACCTAAATGAAGGAACAAATGAAGAATTCCAGACCTTCGGGGAAAGAAAGAAAGAAAGGAAGACAGAGAGAGAGGGATTTCAGCAATTTATAACACCAAGAGACAAGACATGATTAAAATTCAGAATCTTTCCTGCTATATTCGATAAAACCAAAATATCTCTCGTGGAATATAGAAAATCACGAAAAATCGAGAGTGAGAGAGAGGAGAGTATATGAACTGGATACTTCAGATATAGATTTCAGTTTGAAGAAAATGTGGCCTTACCTGGCCTTGGCAGCAGCTGTTATTATGACGTTGTTGTCCAGATGTTGTTGGAGATCCGGAAGAATAGTGATCTTGTTTGGTGTGGCTGCCTATTCGCTGGCGAGATTTCTCTCCTGACTGATAATGATGGAGCTGAAGAGCCTAAGGAAAAGGAACTGAACGAGAGAATTGCGGCCTTGCGAGAAGCCATCCAATGCCAGAGAGAGCAGCGTGTGCACTTGGACAGGACAATAATTCTTCAGCTCAATAGAGGCTCGACTACCAAGAAGAGACGCAGAAGGCGGGCGGGAAGGGAAGAACGCGTTCGTGAAATGCAGATCACTCAGGAGGTGTTGCAAGAGAGGGCTCACTGGCTCGAAGCTGGAACGATAAAGAGAAGAGGGAGAAACGGCAGCTGGAAGACAAGATGGTCAAGATGGCCGAAGAAAACCAGCATCTGAAAAACAACGTGAAGGAAATTGATGAGAGGAACGATGCCCTTTGTGAGAGGATAAGGGAACTGTCTGGACAGTGGTCAGACGTAAATTGCCTGCTTGAGGGGCTCGAGAAACCCCTATGACAAAAGGAGAAAGACGTGCAGCTATTGATGGCAGAAGCGGCGTGGATAGCGAGGCTCATCCAGGAACAAAAAGACTCGAGCGAAAAGTGGGAATCCGACAGGAAAGACTTGGAGCTGAGGTTGGAGCGCCTGCAGAAGGCTTTGGAGGACCTGTTGGAAGGAAAAGCGTGGACTCCAGTGTAAAGTTGAGAGAGCGAAACTCAAGAGGAACGAGCTGGCATGCCTCCTAGAGGAAGGAAATGGTGGCCTGGAGTCGCTGAAGAAGAAGGCTGGTGTCCAGAGCGAACGGAACGACCAGATGGATGATGAGGTTGGATGGCTGCGAGGAACGAAGGAGAAAATGGTCTGTGATTTGAAGAAGCTCCAGGAGAAATAAAGACGAATGGAGGAGAGCAAGTGAAAACTGCAGAAGCTTGTGTGGATGTTGAAGAAATGGCGTGATGAAGACTGCACTGACCTCATTCAGACGGATAAGATGTGGAAATTTTGAGGAAGATGTTTATTTTGTAATAAGTTTGTTTTGTTAATCCTTGAAGGAAATTGAAGTAGAACGGAAATAAATATGTTAAAATGTTTTCTTAGAGTATTATTGATTCGTGGATGGAAAATAAAAGGGGGGGAATATAGAAACGGTGAAGAAAATCATGGGATTTGTGTAGGTGCCGGGAGTAGAAACAGGATTAGGAGAAGCCCCAAGAAAATTGAGAGGATTCAGTAGGATTAGTGGAGGTGCCAGGAGAAGGAAGAGGGGATTAAGTAGGATTGGTGGAGTACAAGAAAAAGAACTTGAAGATTCAGAAAATCTCCAAGAGAATTGAGAGGATGCAGTGGCATATTCTGGTTCTAAGGTACAGAATAGCTATGACACTGTGCAGGGACTGGCGGGTGAGCCCGCCATGGGTCCCGGGACAGGCGGGCAGGCCCGTCGTCCCCGAGCGTCGGGACGCCGGGCAGCGTCCCGCGGGAGCGTCCTGGGACGCCTGCCAGCCGTCCGCGTGTCCGACGCCCCGGGCAGCCGTCGGGCGGGAGGGCGTCCGATGGGCGGGCAGGCGTCCGCCAGCGTCCCGGGACGGGCGGGCAGGCGTCCGCCGAGCGTCCCGGGACGGGCGGCAGGAGGCGTGTCCGCCGAGCGCCCGGGACTTGGGGCGGGCAGGCGTCCGCCGAGCGTCCCGGGACGGGGCGGCAGGCGTCCGCCGAGCGTCCCGGACGGGCGGGCAGGCGTCCGCCGAGCGTCCCGTCCCCGACGGGCGGGCAAGGCGTCACCGCCGAACGTCCCGGAACTGGGCGGGCAGGCGTCCCCCGAGCGTCCCGGGACGGGCCGGGGGGCAGGCGTCCGCCGAGCGTCCCGGACGGGCGGGCAGGGCGTCCGCCGAGCGTCCCGGGACGGGGCGGGCCAGGCGTCCCGCCGAGCGCCCCTCCCGGGACGGGCGGGCAGGCGTCCGCCGAGCGTCCCGGGACGGGCGGCAGCGTCCGCCGAGCGTCCCGGGACGGGCAGGCAGGCGTTCCGCCGCGGGTCCCGGGACGGGGCCGGGCGGGAGGCGTCCGCCGAGCGTCCCGGGACGGGCGGGCAGGCGTCCGCCGAGCATCCCGGACGGGGCGGGCAGCGTCCGTCGAGCGTCCCGGGACGGGCGGGCAGGCGTCCGACCGCGGGTCCCCGGGACGGGACGGGCGGGGCAGGCGTCCGCCGCGGGTCCCCGGGACGGGCTGGGCCGGGGCAGGGCGTCCGCCGAGCGTCCCGGGACGGGCGGGCAGGCGTCCGCCGAGCGGGTCCCTACGGGCGCAGGCAGGCGTCCGCCAGGCGGTCCCGGGACGGGCTGGCAGGCGTCCGCCGCGGGTCCCCGGGACGGGGGGCGGGAGGGCAGGCGTCCGCCGAGCGTCCCAGGACGGGCGGGCAGGCGTTCCGCCGAGCGTCCCGGGACGGGCGGGCAGGCATCCGCCGAGCGTCCCGGGACCGGGCGGGCAGGCTCCGCCGAGCGTCCCAGGACGGGCGGGCAGGCGTCCGCCGAGCGTCCCGGGACGGGCGGGGGCAGGCGTCCGCTGAGCGTCCCGGGACGGGCGGGCAGGCGTCCGCCGTGGGTCCGGGACGGGTGGGCAGGCGTCCGCCGTGGGTCCCGGGACGGGCCGGGGCAGGCGTCCGGTTGAGCGTCCTGGGACGGGCGGGCAGGCGGGTCCGGGCCGGGAGCCGTTCCCGGGAGGGCCGGGCAGGCCAGGGTCGGCACGAGCCGATCCCGGGACGGGCTGGCAGGCGTCCGCCGCGGGTCCCGGGAGGGCGGGCAGGCGTCCGCCGAGCGTCCCAGGGACGGGCGGGCAGGAGTCCGCCGAGCGTCCCGGGAAGGGCCGGGCAGGCAATCCGCCGAGCGTTCCCGGGACGGGCGGGCAGGCATCCGCCAGCGTCCCAGGAAGGGCGGGCAGGCGTCCGCCGAGGTCCCGGGGAACGGGCGGGCAGGCGTCCGCTAGCGTCCCGGGGACGGGGGGCAGGGCGTCCGCCGTGGGCCCGGGACGGGAGGCGGGTCCGCCGTGGGTCCCGGGACGGGGGGCAGGCGTCCGTTGAGCGTCCTGGGGACGGGCGGGCAGGAGTCCGCCGGGGGTCCCGGGACGGGCGGGCAGGCGTCCGCCGAGCGTCCGGGACGCCTGCCCGGGCGGGCAGGCGTCCGCTTGAGCCGTCCTGGGACGGGCGAGCAGGCGTCCGCCGTGGGTCCCGGGGACAGGCGGGCAGGCGTCCGCCGAGCGTCCCGGGACGGCGGGCAGGCCGTCCGCCGCGGGTCCCCCGGGACGGGCGGGCAGGCGTCCGCCGAGCGTCCCAGGAGGGCGGGCAGGGCGTCCCCGCCCCGCGGGTCCCGGGACGGGCGGGGGGGCAGGCGTCCGCGAGCGTCCCGGGACGGGCGGGGGGCAGGCGTCCATCGAGCGTCCCCGGGACGGGCTGGCAGGCGTCCGCCGCGGGTCCCGGGACGGGCGGGCAGGCGTCCGCCGAGCGTCCCAGGACGGGCGGCAGGCGTCCGCCGAGCGTCCCGGGACGGGCGGGCAGGCATCCCCTCCGCCCGCGTCCCCGGGACGGGCGGGCAAGCATCCGCCGAGCGTCCCAGGACGGGTGGGCAGGCGTCCGCCGAGCGTCCCGGTACAGGGGCGGGCAGGCGTCCGCCGAGCGTCCCGGACGGGCGGGCAGCGGTCCGCCGAGCGTCCCGGGACGTGCGGGCAGGTGTCCGCCGTGGGTCCCGGGACGGGCGGGCAGGCGTCCGCCGAGCGTCCCGGGACGGGCGGGCAGGCGTCCGTTGAGCGTCCTGGGACGGGCGGGCAGGCGTCCGCCGCGGGTCCCTTGAACGGGCCCTGGCCAGGGCGTCCGCCGAGGCGTCCCCGGGACGGGCGGGCCAGGGCGCCGCACCGAGGCGTCCCGGGATTGGGCGGGCAGGTCGTCCGCCGTGGGTCCCGGAACCCGGCACAGGCGTCCGGCCGAGGCGTCCCGGACCGGGGCCGGAGCAGGCGTCCGCCGCGGGTCCCGGGACGGGCGGGCCCCCCAAAAGAGCGTTCCGCCGGCGGGTCCCAGGACGGGCGGGGGGCCAGGCGTCCGCCGCGGTTCCCGGGACCGGCCGGCAGGCGTCCGCGCCCGAGCGTTCCCGGGACGGGTCGGGCAGGCGTCCCGCCGAGCGGGTCCCGGGACCGGGCGGGGCTAGGCGTCCGCCGGGACGGCCCGGGGGACCGGGTCCGCCGCCGAGCGTTCCCCGGGACGGGCGGGCAGGGGTCCGCCGAGCGTCCCGGGACGGGCGCAGGCATCGTGGGAGGGCCGTTCCTGACGGGCGTGCAGGCGTCCGGCCGCCCGGGAGTCCCGGTACGGGCGGGTGGCAGCCTTTCCTTCGAGGCGTCGGGACCGCCGGGGTGCAGGGCGGGTCCGCCCGGGATCGTCCCGGGTGGGCTGGGCAGGGCGGGCGGCGTGGTCCCGGGACAGGCCGGGCCAGCCGTCCGGGCCGGGAGGCGGGTCCCGGGTACGGGCGGGCAGGCGTTCCGCCGCGGGTCCCCCGGGACGCCGCAGGCGTCGTCCCGGGAGGCGGTCCCAGGGACGGGCGGGCAGGCGTCCGGCCGGCGGTCCCGGACGGGCCCGGGCAGGCGTCCGCCGAGCGTCCCGGATGAGGTCGGGCGGGCCTGGGCCCGTCCGGCCGCCGCGTCCCGGACGGGCGGCAGGCCGTCTGCCGAGCGTCGGTAGGGTGCCAGCAGCGTACGGCCCGAGCGTCGGGGGGGACTGGCCGGGCAGGCGTCCGCGAGTCGTACTGCCGGGCAGGCCGTCCGCGTTGGGTCCCGGGACGGGCCGGGCATGCGGGTCTGCCGAGGCGGGTCGGGATGGTCGGGCAGGGCGTCCGCGAGCGTCCCCGGGACCGGGCCGCAGGGCGGTTCTGGGCCGGGCAGGCGTCCCGGGACGGTGGGTTCGGGCAGGCCGGGTCCGGGCCGGCGTCCGGGGACCCGGGCCGGGCCAGGCGTTCCGCGAGCTCCCTGGGACGGGCCGGGCCGGCGTCCGGGCCCGGGGAGCGTCCCGGGAGGGCGGGCAGCGTCCGCCGAGCGTGGGCCCGGAACGGGCGGGCAGGTCGTCCGCCGCGGGTCGCCCGGGAGGGACGGGCGGGGAGGCATCGCCGCCGCCGCGGGTCACCCGGGACGGCGGGCAGGCGTCCACCGAGCGTCCAAAGGGACGGGAGGCAGGCGGTCCGCTGAGCGTCCCCGGGACGGGCGGGCAGGCGTCCTTTTCCGCGGGTGCTGGGGACGGGTGGGCAGGCGTCCGCCCCGAGCGTCCCGGGACGGGCGGGCAGGCGTCCCCCCGAGCATCACAGGACGGGCGGGCAGGGCGCATCCCGGGACGCTCAGCGGACGCCTGCCCGCCCGTCCCCGGACCGGCCTCCCGTGGGGACGCTCGGCGGACGCCTGCCTCCTGCCCGTTTAGATAAACCCTGGGACTTGCTGCCTGGCCCGCTCGGGCGACACCTGCCCGCCCGTCCCGGGACGCTCAGCGGAACGCCTGCCCACCCGTCCCAGCACCCGCGGCGGACGCCGGCCCACCCATCCGGGACGCTCGGTCTGGCGCCTGCCCGCCCATCCCGGGACGCTCGGCGGACGCCTGCCCGCCGTCCCGGGACGCTCGGCGGACGCCTGCCCGCCGTCCCGGGACGCTCGGCGGACGCCTGCCCCGCCCGTCCCAGGACCACAGCGGATTGCCTGCCCGCCCGTCCCAGGACCCACAGCGGACGCCTGCCCGCCCGTCCCGGGACCACGGCGGACGCCTGCCCACTACCAGGACCCCACAGCGATGCCTGCCCGCCCGTCCCAGGACGCTCGGTATCATAAAAATGTATTTAGTCATGAAAATAAACATCAAATACACTACAATTGGTATTATTTTTCGATCGGAAAAATTCCGTGAATGGGCAGGTCCGTCCGCAAATGAATTTCTTTTAGATAGGTTCCAAAGAAAAATCCACGAATGTGTGAGTCCGCGAATCCGGAGAATGCAAATACGGGGTGACCACTGTATATCAATGTGTGTGAATGAGTAATAAAATTATGATAGTCTTGCTAAAGCCCCTCGCGAAAACCAGCGCCATTGGATTTGTATTGCCTTTCAAAATGTTGTCAGTTTTAAGGGATATATATATATATTTATAAATATATATATAATATATATATATATATATATATATATATATATATATATATATATATCCCTTAAATCAAGCAACATTTGATAGGCACTATCAGTGTTGCTTTTGTTTGGTTTGGCGAGCGTGTGATTATTTATCAGTTTTATATTTCATATATATAGGGAACCTTTCAAAGATTGTCATTTTCATAACGTATATAATTAATGAGATTTCATTGTGCTTGTAACATAGACCATTCAATTTTGATATAATAAAAATAAGCAATGATTAAAACAAGTATATAGGTGCAGTGTTTAAGAAGTAAGGCTGAGAGAGAGAGAGCAAGGAAAATGATGACTAATGCTGTTCGTTCTGTCAAACAATGACCTTTTTAAAATTCCAGCTTGTGGAGAATGTAAGTCTTCAATACTTAGGATAGGCCTAGGACGCACTGAGTCTCATTTGGTTAAGGTTAAGCCTAACTTAATCGTGGGCTGACTCTTTGACGTTCTCTTTGCCGGGAGTGACACGACCTACAATACCATGAAGTGGATATTTCTCTACATGGCAGCCCACCCGGATAAGCAGCAGAAGGTGCAAGAAGAGGTGGACACCGCTCTTCCCAGCGGCACTCTCGTGATGATGGAAGAAGCCTAGGCGTTATAGCCTAGGTGCTAATATATATATATATATATATATATATATATATATATATATATATATATGAAGTTTTTATTGTAAAACTAATATTGTAATACCTACCTGAACACCTGAGTAAGCCCTGGTCACTTACCAGCCCGAACCCTCACTTATTAAAAATTTACCAAATCTTTGGTAAAAATAAACGATCAGTGTTGCCAATCTCCTGCAAACACCCTCGTTACCTAATTACCAGCCCACTGCTGGTAGCCCTGCCTCACGGGCCGGTCACACCTGCCCTCTCATGTCAATCATAACTCAATAACTCTGTATGAGAGGGGAGGAGGGTGGGAATCATTCAGGAGGTATTACAATATTAGTTTTACAATAAAAACTTCATATTGCAATACACCCCCTGAACACCTGAATAAGCCCGATTAACAACATTAATTTTGGAGGTGGGGAATCAAATCTGGCCCGGCCCTCCACTTTACCAGTTGTCAGTCAATATAATAAGCACTCACCAGACTCATTTTCTTTACCAGAATGCATTTGGAGACGAGTACCCGAGTCAGTCTCAAGTTCATTTGTCACTCGTCCAAACTAATCTCCCATGTGTGGCCTTCTAGGCCTCCCATGTGTGGAGGGAAAACTCCCTGCACCTCTACCCTAAAGGTCAAAACTCATTGAGTGCGGGAGGGATACAAACCTGTTTCCTCTCAGCTGATTGCCTCACCTGAGTAGAGGAAAACTGAAGACTTCCCATGTGGCTCTCGGCCTCTCATGTATGGAGGAAATCTGAATACCTCCCATGTGGCTCTCGGCCTCTCATGTATGGAGGGAAACTGAAGCCCTCCAATGTGGCCTTAGGCCTCTCATGTACGGAGGAGAAAACCAAAAACGTTGTGGTGTCTGTCAATTGGGGCGTCTACGACGGTGTCGTCATTCATAGTGCTGTCCTCTCCTGTAGTGTTGTGCCTGCCTGTCTGTCCTCTGCCTGGTTGCTACTTGGAAGAATACCCTCAGATAGACCCAGACCTGTTCTTTCCTATCTGTCCTAATACTTAAAATCCTCTTGTGATATGTCCTATCATGAATACCTCCTACATATCCCTAATATTCGCTCCCTACTCTAATACTAACTCTGATCACTGACTCGTATTAACTAACGGCTATCCCCTATAACTGCTCCCGCTGCCACGAATGGACCTAAAGAAAACCCTTCGTCGGACCGAAACTGAACATCCCTCAAGTAGAAGGAAGTAAAAACCGAAACTGACTTCCAAGTCGCTGCCTGCAGAATCGCCGATACTGAAAAAATTCTTAAGAAGGGTGCCAAAGTTGCCATCCCCCTAATGCTATGAGCTCTGACTCCTGTCAACCCTGTACTATCTGAACCGGTTGAACCTTCAGTTATTGCTTGTTGAATAACTTCCCTCAGGAAAAAGCTGATTGCGTTTTTGGAGATCAACCGAGAGGGGTATTTGGGGGAAACGAATAAGGTTCTGGGTCTGGGTTTCAGTCTTTTCGTCTTATTCACATAAGCTCTCAATGCTCTCACCGGAGATAACTGCAACTCTTCCTCGTCTCCTCCCACGAAGTCGGTCAATGCTGTTACTATAAACGACCTGGGAAGAGGATTAGACTCTGACTCTGTCTTTGCTCGGAATTCGGGAAGGTAAGACAGGAACAGATCCTCTCCAACCCACGAAATATCTCTGGCGATAGCTTGAAGTATTCCTATTCTTCTTACTGTTGCTAACGCTACTAGAAAGAGGACCTTCTTCGTCAGCTCTTTCAGCGTTAAATTCTCCAAAGGCTCGAAATCTGAAGAAGCCAGCAAACCTAAGACCATTGAAAGATTCCAGGGAGGTGCGTGAGACGGGGTCCTCGACCTCTCGATCTTGAAAGACCTCAACAAATCATGAATCACTCTGCTGGAAGATATTTCAGGTAGATGGAAACGAAAGGTGCTACTAAGCATAGCTCTATACCCTGCAATTGACGAATACGAGAGGTTCTTCTTTTGTCTAAGGAAAAGCAAGAATTCCGCTATTTTCGGAATTGTAGGACTGGAAATAGTATGGCCCTGCAACCTGCACCAACTTCTATACATAGCCCACTGCACCTGGTATAGTCTTCTTGTGGAATTTCTTAGACAGAGAGTAAGCTGTCTAGCCACTCCTCATGAAAAACCCGCTTCTCTTGCTACTCGCTGGATAGTCTCCATGCAGCCAGCCTTAGCACTCGAAGGTTTTGGTGGAACCGATGAAAATGTGGCTGTCTTAAAAGGTCCTTTCTGTGAGGAAGAATTACTGGGGGCATTATTACCATTTGTAGATCAGGGAACCAAGATCTTTGAGGCCAAAATGGGGCGATTAGGGTCATCTGAGTGTTTGAACAGTCCCTGAGTTTCCTCAGTACCTGATCCAACATGTCTAAAGGAGGGAACGCATACACCTGCATCTTGTCCCATGACTGTAACATCACGTCTGTCCCCGCTGACTCGTGGCAAAAAGATCTATCATTGCTGGCCATCTGTTTAAAAGAAGGTCTACTTCCTCCTGAACCAAAGTACATTCTGCCCCCAGAACTTCCCTTGATCTGCTCAAGGCATCTGCCACCACATTCCTTTTGCCTGCGATGAATTGTGGTAGAATCTTTACCTTGTGTGTCTCGCACCACCTTAAAATTCTCTGTGCCACTTCGTTCAGATCTTGTACCTCCTTCTTTCTTCAGGTATGCTAACACTGTGGAGTTGTCCGAAAACAAGGCCACTGTAAGGTTTAACACCTGTTTCGAAGGTGCATAATGCCTTCTCTACAGCCGTGAGTTCCCTGAAATTTATGTACTCTCTCCGATCCGGATCCCTCCAAAGGCCCTTGGCCTGAGCTCCCTCCAGGATTGCTCCCCAACCCTGATCTGAAGCATCTGTGAACAGATGAACGTCCGGAATTGGGAGGTCCAAATCTATGCCGGTGGTCAGATGATGTTCTTCTGACCACCACCGAAGATCCTCTCGGCAAGAATCGTCCCAGCTGATCACTGCGCTCCTGTCCCGAAAGTCCCAGCAATTCCTGAGACATGCCTGCAAGGAGCGCATCCGAAGACGAGACCGAGGAACTAGAAGGGAGAGAGAGGACATTCTCCCCGGGAGACTTAGCCATTCCGAAACTGGTTGCTCTCTTGTCGACCTGAACTCCTCCAGTTGCCCTAGTAACATCTCGACCCTCTCTGAAGTCGGGAAAGCCTTCAAAAGAGGCGTCTGAATCCTCATCCCTAAATAAGTCTTCTCCTGTGAAGGCACTAGATCGCTCTTGTCCTCGTTTATCCTGATACCCAACTTCACACATAAATCCAGCAAAAAGCCTGTTGCTCTTACTGCTTCTTTTCTGGAGTCCTCTTGAATTAGCCAGTCGTCCAGGTATCTTCTCATCCGAAAACCTTGACTGTGCATTATCTTTGAAACTGGAGACATCACTCTCGTGAACACCTGTGGAGCCGTGGTCAGCCCGAAGCAAAGTACCTTGAACTGGAAGGTACCCGGTGGACCCGAGAAACGAAGGAGCCTCCTCGATTCCTGATGAATTGGAATCTGGAGGTACGCATCCTAGAGGTCCACCGTCACCATCCAATCGTTTCTTTGAACCAACCTCAGCACTGAAGCCCCGGTTTCCATGTGGAATTTTGTACATTTCACTCTCTTGTTGAGCTCCAATAGGTCTATAATGGGTCTCCAAGACCCTGACGCCTTCTTTGTGACAAAAATTCTACTGTAAAACCCCAGGGTCGGGGATGCAGGCTCTATTGCCCCTTTTTGAATTAGAGCCTGAATCTCTTCTTCTAAAGCTATACCTCTGATGGATGAAGGGGCATAACTGTGCAGACGAATCGGTGTCTTTGAGAGAGGAGGAACAAAAAAAAAGAGGAATCTTGTACCCCTTCTCCAACACCTCCAATACCCAACTGTCTGCACTGTACTCTCTCCAGCAGACAATGAACTGAGAGAGGCAACCCCCTACTGGTATTCCCGAGAGTGATGTCCCCTATTTGCGAAAATTCTTCCTCGAAGCTCCTGCCTTCGAGGAAGTCGAGTGTGCCGACTTCTTTGTGAATCTAACCTTCTTTGGAGACCTAGAAGGAGAACGAGAATTTGATCTCTTGCCTTGAGACGACATCCTTGTTCCTTTTGGAGATCTAGATCCTTGCGCTGCTACTCTGATCAATGCCTGCTGCGACTCCACCGTTGAGGTTGATACAAAATTCATCATATTGGTCACTTCTTGTTCGTTAAGTAACGAGCTAGTCAATGTTATTGGAGAACGGGACAAAATCTTTTTGTGTAGATCCAGGAAATGCGGGGGCAAATGACTAAGGTAAAGGTTTCGCCTTTTCTTACCAATGAATGTAGTACAACCTGCCACACAATTTGCCTGGTGTGCCAGGCCCATGGAAACTGAAGTGATGAGGTTATCAAACAGTCCAGGGTCTGAAGGAACAAAACCATCCTTCTTCAAGAACCCCATCAAGCCAGACAGAGTCCACATTGTGTGTGACAAGGCCTCAGTCTGATTCCTAAATACATTTTCCAAGATATCTGCCTCCTTCAGAGAAACACTAACGAACTAACCCCTCAACAGATTCATTGAGAGGAACCCGAAACCCCGACGAAGGGTTCCCTGATACTCCATACAACGGCTTCCTTGGAGGAAGGAGCGCCGTGTCTTGCCTATTAAGTCCTACCACTGAAGCTAGTCTCTTGTCCACCTCTTTCAGAGCTTGTTCGACTCTCCCGAACCAAGGAAGTTTGTTAGAAGAGTATACTACGGGAGGTTTAGTAGAATATAATTCCTCAAAAACTAAATGACACTGTTGCAACTGCCTCGATGACGCAACAGTCGCGCTCGCTCCGCCCACCCGCTGGTTGCCAGATACTTCTGGCCAAGCAGCCTGAACACCTAATAAATCTCCTGTCCTTACCCCTTCTACATTTCCTGTCCTTGCCCCTGCTACCTGTGTTTGTATGTTTCCTGCCTGTACATTCGTCATATTACCTACCTGGAGTGTTGACCATCCCGCAGCTACTGTCACTTCGCTACTCCTAACCGCAATATCTGGCACCTTAAGTACCCGATCCACCCTGCCTTGCATCATAGCTAATGTACCCCGAGAACTTACGTCTGCCGAAGCCTTAGAGATTAAATGGTGAATGTTACCAAGAGAAGCAACACCTGAATCCGGAAGGATATCCGAACCCATTGAAGCTCCGCATGGTGGGTGTCGAAAACTCACGCTGTCAGTGCTGTCTCTTTGCCTTGATGAAAATCCAATGTTCATGCTCCTACCACCCCTTGCCAAAGAGCTATAAAATGTTACTGTCAGTCAATACAGTATTCAAACCTGACTCTCGAGTTGTGCAAAGTGAGCTCAAAGATCCACCAAACCCTGCCGATCTTGTTGTATCCGTCTTAGGAACGACTGAAGCATAAGGATACATCCTAACAGATACATTGTCTGTTCCGTACTATCCGACCAAGTCACCTGACCACTGGCACTATCCGAGCAAGGAATACCAGAATCAGATACTCCCACCCGACTACTAGGAAAGGAATTGAAAAAAGTCAAAGAACCCATCAGAAATATGAAACATAGAGGAAGAAGAAACAGAAATCCCTATTGGTCCAGACGGCATAGCAGAAAGCAGTTCCGAAGAAGTAACAGAAAAAGAAGAAGGAAGGAGGAGAGAGGAAGGAAGCTGAAACATAGATTCAGAAGGGCTACATCCCTCATTCATCTTCTTTAAAGAGAGCCAATAAATTGAAAAATCTCCACCTTGAAAATCAAAACTAAGATCATCTTCAAATTCAGGAAAATTCTTACGCACGTAATTTCTGATGTCACTGTAGTTCATCAGATAACACTGCCTAACTAGAGTTCCATACCCTTGTGATAACCCAAGAAAATTAGCATTGTACTCTGCTATATTTAGCCCTTGATCTAACCTACCCAAAGGACTGGGATTACCCCCCGGACCGAACGGAACTCGAGAAGAAGGAATCTCCTCTACGAATTTGTTAGTAGATGGGGACTGAATTACATTTTTACCAATACCTTTACTAGTTTTTCTCCCGGGATGATTGACCAGATGGGAAAAATACAATCCGCTGGATCAAGCGAGAAAGAACCCTGGGCATCTTTGCTTCTGGTCTTTCTTCTAAGGCTAAAGAAATCTTTTCCCTCTACACCTGGAGCTCTCTCCCTAACTGTCACTTTGTCTCCTAATTCTGATTTAGACTTACCATCTTTGTTAGGGTTAAAGGGGGAAACTGCTGCTAACTCTGCCTGCTCCACGCCAGGGGGGACGGTGGATCCTGCCCTGTGGGCTTGCGGATCCCCATAACCCCCAGCACCCGTTAGGGCTGTCTCTGGAACAGGCAGGGGAGCTGGAAAAGAACGATTAGTAATTTCAGTATCCCTATTGCTCGATCTATCTTCACTTAAACTTGACATAAAATCGGTAAACAGAGATGTCATACTCGATGTCAGCCTACTCTCAAGTCTCTTAAAGAGTGGAGTCTCTAAATCTTTATCTAGGTCTACGTTAGTCTCTTCCTGCCTATGCTTAATTCTTGATACGAGACCTTTCCTATGTTTGAGATACCCTAACATCTGGTCCAAAGAACCACTCCTGACATTCCACACATCTGGTTCTTTACATTACATTGAACGGGCCTACAATTTATGCATAAGGAATGACTGTCGTGTCTCAAGGGTACTCATCCTTTTTCTTGCATTGTTGGCAAGACGATACGTTGTTGAACTTCCGCTCATCGTTTTCTGTGATGTTGTGGGCCGAGGATGCAGTAGTCGTTGTCATAGCCTGTGTTGTTTCTTCCTTTGCAGAATCCATGTCTAATGACAAGGTATCAAGAGCAATCCAAACCGTAATCCAAAGGGATGTGTAATTCGTCACCTAAATCAATCAAATCAAAGGTGCAAATGAAGGCCGGGCAAGACCAAAAAGGAGTTCGCTGTGGATACATCTGTACTCCACCGCCCCGAAGCGATAAGTGATTGCATTAACATGAGAGGGCAGGTGTGACCGGCCCGTGAGGCAGGGCTACCAGCGGTGGGCTGGTAACTAGGTAACGAGGGTGTTTGCCAGGAGATTGGCAACACTTATTCTTTATTTTAACCAAAGATTTGGTAAATTTTTAATAAATGAGGGTTCGGGCTGGTAAGTGACCAGGGCTTATTCAGGTGTTCAGGGGGTGTATTGCAATATATATATTATATATATATATTATATATATATATATCTATATATATATATATAATATATTATATATAATATATATATATATATAAG
This sequence comes from Macrobrachium nipponense, assembly GCF_015104395.2. NCBI lineage: Eukaryota > Metazoa > Arthropoda > Malacostraca > Decapoda > Palaemonidae > Macrobrachium > Macrobrachium nipponense. The sequence goes on from NC_087207.1 coordinate 55,724,947, forward strand.
GACGGAGGGTAACAAGGAGATAGCCGGTCATCAGGTGATAGTACATTTATTGCCGACACCTTTCGTAACACATAGTAACATCATCAAGGCTAAAAGAGAAACAACACAAATTAGAAATACATGAAACATAACTTTGACTTTAATAGTCTCAACAAATATACAAAAAACATACATAAAATGAAAGCAATTTAAAAAGCACCTGCTAGACTAAAAAGTTGAAGACTGAGTGATTCGGAGAGAAGGGAGAAGCAGCGAAGAAAGCTGGTTCAACCCAGATACAACTGTACAGAGGAGGTGTGTGAGTTCAACTTGGGCACCAACTGCTTAATAAACAATGACTCTAATATAAGCAGTTCGTGTAAATGGCTTGTTTGGCCAAAGACAGAGAAATCAGTCTTGGGCCAAACAAGCCATTTACACAAACTGCTTATATTAGAGTCGTTGTTTATTAAGCAGTTAGTGCCCAAATTGAACTCATACATCTCCTCTGTACAATTGTATCTGGGTTGAACCGGCTTTCTTCGCTGCTTCTCCTTTCTCTCCGAATCACTCCGTCTTCCACTTTTTAGTCTAGCAGGTGCTTTTTTAAATTGCTTTCATTTTAATTATGTTTTTTGTATATTTGTTGAGACTCTTAAGGTCAAAGTTATGTTTCATGTATTTTTAATGTGTCCTTTAGCCTTAATGTAACTATGTGTTACGAAAGGTGTCTGCAATAAATGTACTATCACCTGATGACCGGCTATCTCCTTGTCACCCTGTCCTTCCATATGCTGTGGCCTGCTTTTGCCAAGGTTATTTAGACCTGCGATAATTTACACTAAGGTCGGTTTGTTATGACTCTCCATCCTCATTGGAGTGTCTTGGATTCCGATGATAATTTCTAAGTTCATTCAGTATCTTCTTTCTGATGTGAAGTTTTTGATGTTGAAACACAGAAAAAAATATCTGTATTCTGCTAAGTCTACATGGTGAAGATCAGATCAAATTGGACAGGTCTTCCAATGATGCTGGCTTAATGAATTCTGACATACAATCTGGTTTACAAATCATAAAGTGAGCAGACAGTAGCTCGAACATACACACGGATGACATAGATTACAAGTCATGTAGGCCGTCTGGGTTATAGGTCACCGTAGTTATCTCAAGCAGGAAGCTTCGACAACAGTTTACAAAACAATAGATTTGATGACCACAGATGACGGCAAACCAGACACTGACTGATACAACACGTTAGCTTAGCCTACATTAACTTATCTGGTCCGATCATACTCCTGCAAGCAAACTGGTTAACCTCTTGGGTCACTGGTTTTAATTAATCATAGTTTTAGTTTTTATATATGGAATAACAGTCCACATTTTTTTATTATGTAACACTTGCATAAATGCTCGGTCGGCTACAAAACCAAACACTGAATATTACTCAAGCTTGACTTGCATTTGACTTATAGGAGTGTGATACAGACACTAATGTGAATATATAATTAATTCTAAATTACCAGCAAGTGGTTAAGGAATAATATCCAATGAGTTATATGTAAAAAATTAGATATATAGAAAATACTGTAAAAGAAAAGGCTGAAATGTTCTAGTTATTCCAGAGTTCTACATTTAACAAAAAATTAAATGTAGAACCCTTGGTGTGGAGTGTAAAGAAATATCTTTATGCTTTTCGTATATTTCTGTTTGTACTGAAAAGTACACTATGTCTTTTGTTTACTTTGATGGTGGTTGGAACTATGGGCATTTGTTTAATGGTAATTTGTTTTATGGTTATAGGATAATTTGCGACTTTGTTTACTATTGAGCCTGAATAGTTCTTGAAACTGACTGTTTGACAGTTAAATATCCACTCACTCTGCCTTTTAAGTATTTATATTCAGCGGTCCAGAATCCAGGCCAGAGCGAGATGCCAGTAGGACAGTTTTTCCAGCGGAAGAGAGTCAGGATTCCAGTCCAGAGACCAGTTCAGAAAGCAGTCCGGAGTGGAGTGGCACCAGACCTTTGAGATTTTCTGACATTATTTTTTACCCTGGAGTTTTCAAGTGTCATGGAGCGATAAACTCCACCAAGGCCGAGCGATAGGATTTCATGTTCGGAGAGAGGCAACACGAGTAACTGGACTTATCATCTTACCACGAAAGACCAGGATCTAAAGAAACGTAAGTCAGTTGAGAGACCTTATGCAGGCTCAAAAGGATTGATCTGTTTCTTAGATATAATTTATGCTTATTATAGTTTAAATTATGGTCGCCAACACGTCGAAAAATTAAAGTAAAGGATTTTATCATTATAATTACCATTATACTTGTGCCTTTGGTTTATAAACCAGTAGAATTTCATTTTGACTAAGATTATCTACGAACGTAATTCAAATATATTTTTTCTTATTTAGTAACGAGTGTTCATTTACGAAATTTACGTTTTCACGAAGCTAGCTTGCTGAATTTCTTTCCCTTTGCGTTAAATTCGTCGATTTATTTCTTACGTTAAATTGATTCTTTTCAAGAGCGTATATTCTTTTTATTATTTTAGGTCCTTTACATATGGTAGATGAGTTACTGTGGAGAGGAAGTGGTGCATACATCCGAAGACAGCTCATTGGGTGATTTCCTCTCAAGACGAGAAACGGCAGTTCAACATTTATAATTTCACTTATTAAACTCAATAGTTTTTCTTCGTCTTTGGTTTAAATCCTCACTGTCAATTCATAATTTTTTACCATATGGCGCCCGAACAGGGACATGTTGGTTATTTGCTAGTTGTTGCCGTTTCTCCGTCCTTTGTTTTCTTATCCGCTCGGCCATTCGAAATTGTTTTGGTGATTTAGGGTTGTTTTTAACAACTGGTTACTTTTAGTTAGAGGTCTTAACGACTTTTCATTGTGCCCCTTGAGCAGTTTTCTGTCGGGAGGTCTAGTTCAATTTTTTTGAGTGAGTCATTTGGGACTTTATAGATTATATTCATTTCATTAGGTTTGTAAGGGGATCGCAGGCATGTCTAAAGACTTGACATTTCTAATTAGTTCTAGGGCTAACTATCGAGGACAGGTCAACTGTATTCATTCTGAATTAGACAGTTTTGGTAATAATACTCCTCAGGAGAGAGACTGCCTTGTTAGAAAATTGAAAAGACTCAAGGATGAGCTTGAAAAGGCCGACTCGGTCATTCGAACCCTGAAATGGGAATTAAACTCAGAAGATGAGACGAAAGCCATAGCTGAAAATGATAAAGAAATTGAAGAATGTTGTAAGTATGAAGATAGGATCAGTGAATGTTTGTCTACTCTGTCTCATCTGGCTACCATCCAGTCCAAATCCTTCCAGTCCCAGAAGTTTCTAGAAGCACATTGAGCAGCATGCTTAAGAGCGAAATTGCCCCTTTACCTAAATTTACAGTGAAGAGGGAGAGGATCTTATTAGGTTCTTTCAGCAATTTGAAGATACGACGAAACGCTTCAGTTATTCTGACTACGATAAATTCTTACTTTTGAAACAGCAAATTTCAGGGCGTGCCTTATCTTTGATAAATTCCCTGGACAGCATACAGCATTCTTATAACGTAGCAAGAGAGCTTTTGTTGAATGCTTTAGCCTCTCCCGTCACTAGAAATTCACGTCATCAAACAAATGTCGAATCTGAAGCTTGATTACAATACAGAACCGTTTGAGTACATAGGGAAAATTAATGCTATTTGCGGATCCATTAGCGCTTTGAAAATAACCTCAGAGGATATTTTACAGTATTTTGCCTGGCATGGTTTGAATGAGAACTTCCAGTCTCATTTAATTAATATCACCAACGAAACCAGGCCATCTTTGAATCAGATAGGAGATAAATTTTTTGAAGCCACTGAAAGGTACTTAACCAGTCAACGACAGTATAAAATTAAGCAGAAAGCAAGAGAACTTTATCCTAAGAGAGCTACGAGTTTTGCTGCAAATGTTCATTACCAAAACAGGCCCGTCACTCAACGTTTTCAAAGTGTGTCCTTTATGTAATGAGGATGGTGACTCCTCTCATCCCATTCACCAAGTGTGGAAAAGTATCCTGAACCTAGGTTAAAAATCAACAAGCTAAGAAATTTGAAGGCTTGTATAAAATGCGGCAGGTTGGATCATAATAGGATACCTGCAAATTTCACTTCCGGAGGCGTTGCGATTGTGGCGCTTGGCACTTCAAGTTTCTATGCATGAGCCAAGAAAAGCAGTGGAGTCCTGAGGGATAGTGGTCAAAGTAATGTAAAATTGAAAAAGGAAAATTCTAAACAAAGTGATCGAGTTGTGAAGGAGAGTAATTCAAGCATGATATTTGTTGAGAAATTTTCTGAGTCGTTCAAAGTCACAGACTGTAGCCACGCAATACTCCCTACCTTTTCTTGCATTCTTCAGGGAGAGACAAAGATTCGTTGCATGAGGGACAGCGGGTGTCAGTCAAACTTCATAACAGAGGAGAGGGCAAAGTATGAAAACTTGCCCATCATAAATTCTGATCTCAGAATCAAAATCAATGGATTTAACTCTTCCAAAGTTTATCATACTAAGTCTTACAAAGTGCCTTTGATAATTGGAGATCATATTTACGAGATTGAAGCAACGGGTGTGCCATCTATTCACACTTCATTGAAATTGCCTGGCTTGCAGAAAATTGTTCGGGAATTTATGAACAGGGGATATTCCTTGGCTGATGATTTCTTGAAGGACGGAAAAGATGAAATTAATAACATAGATTTTATTCTTGGGTCAAATTTTGCTTATTGTCTTCCTGAAACAACAGTTTTCATTGGGGGTAATGAGAATGATGCACCGTCGGTTTATTCCTTGACTGCCGCAGGTGTAATGCTAGTGGTAACACAGATCAAATTTGGAGCAATTTGAAGCACCTCCCTCCTTGTTTTGGGGAAAGAAAGACAAAAGCTGAAGTGCCTTTGTATACCTGTGAGGATCTTGCCCTTTCAAGTCATAATTCTCTAGATCCTCTCCTAGATTGTGATGATCTGACAGAAAGTGAAGGCGGGATAGTAATGGTGACGAATGGGGCGGGGAGAATCAACTTGCTTCCTTGGAAAGAGCTACTCAAGAGATCCTTGATAAGTGTTGCACAGATACCTTAAATTATGACACGCAAATATTTCCCGGTAAGGTAGTTGAAAACGAAAGAATAATAAATTATGTTCTTCAAAATACAAGGCATAATGAAGACGGCAGGTTAATCATGCCACTAATCTGGAATCACAAAGTGAAGCATTTGCTAGGGCAAAATAAAACTCTAGCTACTAAAATTCTAAATTCAAATTTCCAAAGATACTCTAAGGGTGATGGAGTAAAGTTGAAATTAATCGACCAATGCTTTAGAGAGCAATCTGAACAAGGTATTATAGAAAGAATTGACAACCTTGATCAGTTCTTAGAGGAAAATCCAAATCACATTTTCTTGGCCCACATGGCAGTATTTAAACCAGAGCGTGACACTACAAAATGCCGAGTAGTATTTTTATCTAATTTATGTGAAAATAATCCTTTACAGGGAGTAACCATGAGTCACAATCAAGCTATGTTGAGTGGACCTTGTTTTAAACCAAAAGATCACCACAGCTTTATTACAGCTACGCTTTGATTCCAAACTCCTGTGTTTTGATATTAAAAAAGCCTTTCTCAACATATGCCTCTCTGATCTAGATTCCAGCAAGTTACTTTTTCTATGGCATCGTAATCTAGAAAGGAGATTACAGTATTGTTGCATATCGTAGCTTAAGACTTCCATTTGGTCTTGTTTGTTCCCCATGCATATTATTACTTGGACTGTATAAAATTTTGATGATTGACACTGATGATGATGACCAGGTAAATTTGCTTTAAAAGCACATTTATTCATTAATATATATGGATAATGGCAGTATTACTGCAAATAATAGTGAAAAATTGAAGTGGGCCTTTCAACAGTTAAAAGGCATATTTGAGCCCTATAAATTTTATCTTCAGCAGTTTGTAACAAATGATACTGAAATTCAAGAGGAAATTGATAACAGCTCTGGAGAGAAAACTAGCAGATCAGTCAGATTATTGGGGCTCTTATGGGATCGAGTTGATGATATCCTATCCCACTAAGCCTCTAGTTTTAGATGGTGAAGGCAATTAACAAAGAGGAATGTTTTGAAAACTATTGCCAGTCACTATGATGTATTTTGGCTTTACTTTGCCCATTCTGAATCGAGCACGGCTCTTTCTACATAAATTACAATGTGATTCGTCCTGTACCTGGGACTCCAAATTGCCGGATGCAGAAATTAAAGAATGGAAAAACATATGTCGACAGGCAAATTCCTCTCCCAACCTCGGAATTAGAAGATTTGTTGGCCAGAGAAATGGAGAATATAAACTGATTGCCTTTACCGATAGCAGTAAGGATATATACGGAACTGTTATCTTTATTCAGGATATCCATTCATTAGAAGTGAACTTTGTTCTAGCTAAGAACAGTTTTGTAAACAAGCAATTATCTGGGAAGAGCATGCCTTCCCTTGAGTTTCAGGCCATTACTTTGGGTGCAGAAATGTTAATAGATATCTATAAGGAATTAACTGGGCCCTCGTGTGTTGAAGCAATCAGCATCAAAGAACTCCATCTGTTTTCTGATAGCTTGGTGTCGTTATCCTGGATTAATTCCTATTGTTATAAATTAGATAAGATGCATAAACACAGCACCTTTATTCGTAATAGGTTAGAACATTTAAGTACCTTGTGTGAGACGCATCCTATAAGATTTCAATTTGTTTCAGGTATTGAAAATCCAGCTGACGTTGTCACTCGTGTAGCTTCATATAAAACTACCGTTAAGTCTAATTTCCTCTCTGGGCCAGTGTTTTTGAAAGAATCTGCTAACTTCTATTCAAGTCGGAGTGATATAATTAATATCATTGTACCAAACCCCAGTGCAAAACCAGTGGATGTTGTTTCGGAGAATTACAATCAAATTAATTTCGGCTCCACCGAAGAGGAATGTGCAGAACATTTAGCTTCAACAGGCGGGTGTTCTGGGTCTTTCAAACCCGGCCAAATTACTACTGGTGCAGCCGGTAAGGGAGAACCGGAGCACTTGGTGACTGTGAACAGGTTTTCCAGTTTGTCGAGGCTTGTATCTGTTCATAGGTACGTTGCTTAAGTTTATTTGGGAGCCTTAAAATGCAAACTTTACTCCAAGCATCCTGAGAGGTATGGAAACCTGAAAGTTCTTGACGAAAACTTATATGCCAGGGCAATGAATTACATTAGAATAGAACAGCACATTTATTTTCCCGAGGTATTCAGGTATTTCGACAGTGATTCTAAGTTCGTTAAAGATATCCCAAACATTGTTAATCAACTCAATGTATATCCTGATAATGAGGGAATTCTAAGAGTGAAAAGCAAATTCTCAAGATGGAAAAATGATAAGAATTACAGATTTCCTGTTTTGGCTCCCTAAGAATAGCTTACATCACAAAATTATTGTTTTAGATTTGCATGAGAAAATGTATCACTCAGGCTGTTACAAGGTTTTGTCTGAATTAAGAAGACAATTTTGGATTCCACACTGTTTCTCTGTTGTGAAACGCATCCTGCAAGAATGCATACTTTGTAGAAAAACTGAAAGCAGAGAGCTATTAAACTAAATCAATCTCCCTACAGGTTATTCAGACAAGAACCACCTAGTGTTCCCTTTCGTACAATATTCATAGATCACATAGGCACTTACTTTGTACTTTACAATGGCAAAAAGGTGAAAAGTCTGGATTCTTTGCATAACTTGCCTTTGGTCGAGGGCTATTAATTTAAAAGTTTGTCTTGACATGACCTCAGGTGAGTTCATTAGAGCTTTACAGCTTCATTCATTTGAATATGGAGTGCCTGAATTATGTTTATCTGATCTTGGTTCATCCTTAGTTGCAGGAGCTAACGTAATTACTGATTTTCTGAATGATCCAGAAACCCAGAATTTTTTTGAAGAACAAGGAGTACGTCCATTAAAATTTGAGCAATATTTTTAAAGGCCATCATCCTCTTTGGGGATTAGTAGAAGTATGTGTGAAGATGGTCCGCCAGTTGCTTCATTGCTCAATCAAGAAAAATGTTCTTCAGTACAGAGATTTTGAGTTTTTTTGTGGTTTTCAACAAACTATTCACCTAGTTATCGAAGGCCTATTGCTTTCTCGGAAGGTCTAAGAGATACCAGTGATGACATAATCCAGACCCTATTACCCCAGAGAAAGTTAATACATGGCTTGGACTTAGTGTCTTTGAATCTTATTCCTGCCATGCAGCCGCTTCACACTAGCAATGATCCTGATTGGTCTTTAAAAACATACTGACCCTATTGATTACCATAAGAACCAGTTATGAGAAACTGAAGAAAGTGCGCACGCATATGATAGAAACCTACAATGCAGAATTTTTTTTGAATAATTTTTTTGATGACTCAGGCTGTCAATGATAAAAAGTAGATATAAGCCTGTTACCCACAAAAAATTACAAGTAGGGGACATTGTACTGATAAAAGAAGAGAATTGCAAACCTACTAATTTCCCATTGGCAGTTGTTAAAGACATTAAAACTAACGTAATTGATGAAGTAACTGACGCTGTTCTGCTTAAAGGTAAAAACAGGGAGATGGTTCGACGCCACGTCACATCTTTAATCCCCATATTAACGCGCAAGGAAATGTCACAATCAAATATTAAAACATTGAAAGATCATATTTCTGTTAATATTACCGATCCCACGGCAAACCTAGGGGAAGATAAGCCCCAGAAAAAAGAGAGGCCCAAGAGGAAGCTGCTGTGCAAAGCATGCAAAAGACTCGAGGTATGATCAGTGACATTAGAGGAACTTTTCGGGAACATAACTGTATATAGTTGGGTTTATTAACTGTACATAATTTTGCTCATTTCACAATTATATATATATATTTTCATATATAATTTGGGATTAGTCCTACATTTACTAAGGATATAAATGTAGAACCCTTGGCCTGGAATGTAAAAGAAAAGGCTGAAATGTTCTAGTTATTCCAGAGTTCTACATTTAACAAAAAATTAAATGTAGAACCCTTGGTGTGGAGTGTAAAGAAATATCTTTATGCTTTTCGTATATTTCTGTTTGTACTGAAAAGTACACTATGTCTTTTGTTTACTTTGATGGTGGTTGGAACTATGGGCATTTGTTTAATGGTAATTTGTTTTATGGTTATAGGATAATTTGCGACTTTGTTTACTATTGAGCCTGAATAGTTCTTGAAACTGACTGTTTGACAGTTAAATATCCACTCACTCTGCCTTTTAAGTATTTATATTCAGCGGTCCAGAATCCAGGCCAGAGCGAGATGCCAGTAGGACAGTTTTTCCAGCGGAAAAAAAAGGGATGTCAGGTCCGGAAAGAGATCAGGATTCAGTCAAAAAAGCGAGAGATCCAGATTCATCAGAGACAGTCAGAAAAAAGCAGTCCGGAGTGGAGGCACCAGACCTTTGAGATTTTCTGACATTATTTTTTACCCTGGAGTTTTCAAGTGTCATGGAGCGATAAACTCCACCAAGGCCGAGCGATAGGATTTCATGTTCGGAGAGAGGCAACACGAGTAACTGGACTTATCATCTTACCACGAAAGACCAGGATCTAAAGAAACGTAAGTCAGTTGAGAGACCTTATGCAGGCTCAAAAGGATTGATCTGTTTCTTAGATATAATTTATGCTTATTATAGTTTAAATTATGGTCGCCAACACGTCGAAAAATTAAAGTAAAGGATTTTATCATTATAATTACCATTATACTTGTGCCTTTGGTTTATAAACCAGTAGAATTTCATTTTGACTAAGATTATCTACGAACGTAATTCAAATATATTTTTTCTTATTTAGTAACGAGTGTTCATTTACGAAATTTACGTTTTCACGAAGCTAGCTTGCTGAATTTCTTTCCCTTTGCGTTAAATTCGTCGATTTATTTCTTACGTTAAATTGATTCTTTTCAAGAGCGTATATTCTTTTTATTATTTTAGGTCCTTTACATATGGTAGATGAGTTACTGTGGAGAGGAAGTGGTGCATACATCCGAAGACAGCTCTTTGGGTGATTTCCTCTCAAGACGAGAAACGGCAGTTCAACATTTATAATTTCACTTATTAAACTCAATAGTTTTCTTCGTCTTTGGTTTAAATCCTCACTGTCAATTCATAATTTTTACCATAAATACTTATAAAAAAAAATTCATGGTGTACACAAATACAGATTCATGTAATAAGATATAAGACATATGCATATGATAATATTCATAAATAATAATGATCGCGTGATATATAATGATACAGTTTTACACTTCAACTCATGAAGATACATATGCTACAGAAAATACTAATGTACTCCTGATAATTGCATAACAAAGATTTACATAATAAAAATCATATTTTAACTGATAAAAATCATATTTTAACTGATAAAAATCATATATGAAGTGATAAAAATCATATATGAAGTGATAAAAATCATATATTAACTGATATATTAACTGCAGTTATTGGTAAGATGCAAGGTATCAGATTGATTATAGGCTACCTGATTTATTTATACATATATATATATTGATTCATATAATTATGATCAATATATCTGCACTTAATACAAATGTTTAACATAAATGACTAATCTAAGTGATTAATTTAGGTGCACTCTAAATAGATTCCTAGTGCGTACACACACAGATATATATTGATTCATTGATTAACTACTATATTCAAATAAGCATGCTAATAGATATATAATGATTGTGATACTGTACGGAATCTGTTATTTACTGATACTTTAGCTATGATACTTATATAGACATTGATCCTTAACTGATACTTTATATCTGGAATACATAGCCAAGGATATACCCACTACACATTTAACTAGCGTTTCGAACAACTTTTCGCCCATTACACAGTTTCAGACAACCACCTAGAGCCAAATGAAATGGCCAATTCCAAATGGTTAAAAACAAGGGGAAATTGCCTGGGCAGGGTCCGACGTTCTATTTTGTGCACATACTTGTTCTCTGCACCCTATGCCATACAAATACGTTCAGGATGAATAAAATCATCCCCAGCACGAGTCCTGCGCCAGCAACGTTGTAGTCAATTCCAACAGCCGCTGGACCATTCTCCATTAAAAACGAAATTAACGCTGGGATACGGGTGATGGTCCAGGAAAACCACGAAATAAGCCTGTTCACTTATGATGGTGCTTATTCCCTTCACATTGTAGGCGGTCGTTACTCCACTGCAGGCGTCCGCAGCGACGAATGGGTTTTGAAGTTGTAGACGATCTGTCTGGGCATGCGACATGAAACTCTCGTACTGCAAGGTGTAACCAGGTTCCGTTAATCAGCCTGTAAATAAAATTATATTTGTTACAAGGGCAAAGTAAATTCAGACAACATCAAAATATGGGAGGGAGAAAGCCGTTAAGGACTAGACTTAACCCACATGAATTTGCTGATATATTATGGAATTCAGAAGAGTCAGCTGTACAAACTTTTTTATCCATGGCATTATAACAATGAGTGAACCTATCCAGGTCTCTGACGACCGTAAAAATATCCATATTAACAGATATCAATACGAACCCCAAAGAAAATTCGATATTACTGGCAGTAAGTTACTAGACAAAGAAGTGGGAAACAGAGCTATTTTTAAGACTGCCAGGCAACATAAGAATCAAAGAGAATATTAATCATGATTCTGTAATTCGCTACGCTTACTGAAATTAAGCTGTGATAAAATCCGATCCTATGTGCCCCTAACAAAAGGTTCATTTTCAAGTTTCTTGCGCACATCCTCTAGTTTAATGATAAAACTTTAATAGGCAGGAGATGCAATGAAAGAACCCACTATGTAACTAATTTCTATATAAACTTTGGGTTTTTCAAGAAAATGTGACATTTTCCCATGAATATGATCTAATTGAATTGTAATATGCTAATGTTGCAAGTAAATATTTCATATCCATAAACTGATACTACTAAAATGTCCGTTTACCAATGTCATAAGCTGATTTATTGACTCTAATTGTCTATGAAGTTCAGAAAAATTAATGCACTTTGATGTTATAGAAATTCTATTCCCTTATTTTGTTCATTAATTTTAAAACGATTGTGATTCTTTAACTAAACTTGCATTGATCACTGTGGATAGACACTTGTACCTAACAACCTGCATTGCCCATGAGAACTTCACGAGCTAAGCATTCCACTCCAGCTGGCTTGTTTTTTGCAAACACAAGACAACAACAGATGAAGCCTGTGCAAGCGGGTTATCGGGGTTAAAAGGAACAATGATGCATGTGCGATTTATACAATGATTCAGCAAAACACGCTAGGCACCTTTAGGACTGATGACATCATCACCTGGCAGGAGACTGCTCTCAAACCAGCTTTAAGAGTTACGTTACTCGCTGTAATAAATATGACTTTAGCACTTTCAAATGATAGCCATGTATAAATTGGATATTTTTTGTTTTAATACTCCACCCACACGAGAAGAATGTCTGAAAAAACAGTACCAAAATTGAACAATATAATATTAGTTTCATGTTGGAAACCTGCAAGATTGTGAAATATATGTAATTACTTATGTTAAATTAGATATTCCTTATTCAAAACTAATGAAAAAGGTTTCCATACAAATTTTATATATACTATTTACCCTGTAAGATCCATATAGGATTATTCACATAGATATACATTTTCACTTCTAGACTTCCTGACTAAAATCTTTTTCTTCTTCTTCTTCATTGACTACAATTATAAATCATCGGAACAGACAGAATGCCAGTAGGTTTTGGTATGTGTTTGAACTTTCAGCTTATTTGTCATTAATATCCCTAGGATACTGAATGGGCTACTAAACTTAGGCGTTAAGTTAGAGTTCAAACCTTTACGCATATATGTTTGGATATTTTATAAACACCTACTGCGTATGGTTATGTTTTGTTTATTGATTTCATCGTGATTCCTTTTCATTATAATTTGTAACCCTTCCAACTTCTTACGGAGTATATTATATCAACTCATACTTCTTTATGTTTGATAAATTAATGGTTGGCCTGAATATGTGGAAAAGTGTTCTAGCGGGCGTACCGTATAAGGTTACTTGCGGTATCATTTCTATAGATACATGATATGAATGATAAAAGTATTTAAAACTGAGAGAACCCTATAATCCAGTTCGGATACAATATCCCGAGTTTAACTCGTAGGACATTGACACTTTCTTATTTATCCATTCTACCAAACCGATTGACTCTGGGTGATAAAATATGGTATTGGTTTTCTTAATACAAAGGAATTCACACAACGAGTCAAGGAAATTATTATTAATTTACACCATCCGAGTCAGAGATTATCATGTGTTGAATTCTGTGTTTACTGATGTAGCACTCATAAATATTCCTAGCGCATTCAATTGCGGTGTTTGTCTTTTGGTGCTATTAATTATATATAACGTGTCAAGGCAACTATTAACACTAAGAGGTGTTTATTTCCTCTGTCAGACTCGTAAAACTCTGTTAATAAATCTACGTGTACTCTTTCAAAGGATTGATTTGGGACAGGATAGTCCCCTACTGACAGGTGTCTTAGTGTGTCCCTTGTTTTCATGACATGTGACAATTAGTTATGTGCTTTTTATACCTGTAAGCATTGTAGGCCAGTAAAATAGTGATTTGGCTTTCTGTGACATAATAGAGAACCCTGGATTTGACCAATGGTTAATGGGATTTTTGGGGGGGAAAAAATGCAACCAGTTTAGGACGATTGGTATGAAAGAGATTATTACTACTACCTGGTTGATAGTCACCTGCAGTGTTCTTCGGGTTTTCCTCGTCACGGACCCACATATATTACCTTTGATTACATAATTCTGCTACACATACTTTAAATATACTTTTGCTTTAGGATTTCCGTTCAAAGCATTTATTGTTTTACTTAGCTGCTGACCCTTGTTTTGTTCAGTTTGTAACAGTTCAGCGCTCCAACCCAGGTCTTCAATGTTCACGCTCTCTTGGGTTAATGAATTTTCTTGTTCAGATACGGTTTTAACAATAGGCCCGCATGTTTCTATATCTTTTAGTCCAACTAATGGTTCCTTACAGGATGGTGCAGGATTGCGGGATAATGCGTCAGCTATGATATTTGCTTTTCCAGGTAGATATCATAACTTGGCTCCAAAGACCTGAATGATCATATGCCACCAAGTTCCTTTGGGACTGTGATTAAAGCCTTTGAAAAACTCAGTAAGGGACTTATGGACAGTAAGGACTTTAACAGGATAGCCGTAGATTATGAACTTGAAATGTACTAGTGAGTTAACGATACCTAGCCCTTCATTGCCTATTACTGCATATTTACTTTCAGATGGCTGTAGTTTACGTGAATAAAAAGCTGTAGGAAAGAACTGTTTATCATATTGCTGAAGTAGTAGCTACCCCTCTTACCCCTTGGTCTGAGGCGTCTGTTGCAATAAAAAAAAATTCCTTATTAAAATCAGGGAATTGTAAGATAGATGAGCTGCATAATTCCAATTTTAAGATATCGAACGCCTGTTGATGCTTTTCAGACCATAATAAATCTACGCCCTTCTTCGTAAGATCTATTAAAGGAGCTGCTGTAATTACGTATAAACTTACGATAGTAATACCCACTACAGCACAAAAGCGCTGTATCCCCTTTACGTTAATAGGTACCGGAAAGTTACGAATAGCCGACACCTCATCATGGACTACTTTAAGACCTTGACTAGACACATAAAACCTAAATAAACATGTTCGGTTTTTAAAACTCACATTAGATATTTTACTCTGAGATTATTTGTCTTAGTCTCTGTAGCACTGGCTCAAGTTTATGCGAATGTACTTCAAAGGTATTAAAAAAGATTACAAGACCAACCATATAGAAATGTAGGGTATCCCCTAAAAAGTCTACAATCCAAACACTATATTAATCATTCTGGTGAATGCAATTGGGGCGCAGCGTAAGCCAGACGCATACGTAAAAATTAATAATGTCCCCTGAGTGTGCTGAAGGCGGTGTATGAGGTACACTCACTTAGCTAATGGTATCTGGTGAAAGCCTTTAAATAAGTCCAAACTGGTGAAAAATTTATTCTGACCTATCAAAGATTAGATATCATCGGTACATGGCACTGGAAGACGATCGGGAATCGTTTCCTCGTTTAAGCAACAGAAATCTACTCAGATACGCCAAGTCCGATCTTTTTTGGGCATGACATTTAAGGGAAAAATTATGTGGGCTATTTGATTTCCTAATGACTCCTATTACTAACATTTTTTTCAACTTCGTCATTTATCTCATTTTGAGATGTCATTGGGAGTCTATACAAAGGTATGTATATAGCTTTATGTTTGTCCTTCGACCGTATTTGGTGTTCAATGACACCCGTTTTCCCCAGAGATCACTCGCTAGTGGAGAAACATCCTGGTATTCAGATAAAAGATAAAAAAAATTTCTGCTGAATCACCTCTGCTTGAATGACTACTGATATTACTTTAGATAGAGTATAAGAGGGATTCATCTACAACTGGTTGGGCGTTATTGAATTTAGCAACAGTAAAAAATACCATATTCATAACTTCCATATCCACGATATATATATATATAGGTTTTGTGGATTACTAGATTGGTATTCGGTTGGTTACAGACTTCAATATTAACTTGTTGCTGTCAGTCAACAGTGTATATTGCTTTGTTCATGGAAACCGTTAGATTTCAGTGTCTGGAAGGAATTAAAATTTTCAGATCCCAGCAAAGTCTTTTTACACGCACTAAGACATTCGAGGGTGCATGCGTCACGAGATTTTGCGTGCAAACTGCGACTGCGGATGTGAGACAAGTGATTGGTTCCTCTGTCACGGGCGGTTTTTCCCCCTGTTGACATTAAGATACGAGAATAAGAATACTATTATTATACATATACACTTTTGTCAGTCTTCTTGCCTGGAGACACAGGTCGGAGAATGGTACTGTGTCATAGTTGACACGGTGGGTATGGAAGACTGACGTTTACGCTGCCTGGAATTAGGGTAGGCCTGTCCTACCTGCTATTACATGATATTCCTTGTGTGTATGGGTCTTACTACTGATGAGGCCAGGTGATGTCTTCCCACCGGGAGGTAACTGAAGTGCTGATTTCCATTTTAGGGGTATTGAAGAAAATTCCTGGTATTCAGCTTGTTTCTTTATTTTTATTAACTCAGTACATCATGCTAAATTTCTCCCAGGCCAAGTCTCCTGGACTTGATTAATTTACCTAGTCTTCAGATCTCCTGGACTAGATTTCTGGACTAGATCCCCTGGACTAGATCCCTGGAAATATTCATTTTATTTAATTTTTGATTTCCAGAAATCAACACAAGTGAGTAGTTTAAAACTACAAAAAAAAATAACTCTTTATACTGAGACTTCAAAAAAAGAAAAATATATAAATTACAGATCACGGGAATTGCTTTTCCTTCATAACAGGATAAGTATCAAACATGGAATCAATTAATAAGTGTAAACCATTTGATACTCTACTCCACACAGTACTAAATACTTGTACACAATGTATGTCAATGGATAAGGTTACCTGAAAGATTTCTGAGAAAAACTTAAAACTAAAATGAGGTAAAATTAGGCTACTAAGGTGCCTTTTAACAGGATAGTCTAGCCTAGGCTTCTTCAGAAATCATTAAGGATAGCCTATGCAAAGTTCACTTGGCTGATTTTTGACTAGGTTACAATATCCCACAAATTAGGCTAAGTTGACATGTCGTCATCTGTGGTCATTCATTTGCTTTGAAACAGTCCAAGCTCCCTGCTTGAGACAACTACCGCCTACGTGATCTGTAGCGTGTCTCATTTGATCACATTCCTGCAAGCAATCTTTTATATATATGGACTAACATTCCATATTTTTATTATGTAAACACTTACACATGAGGGTACAGGCTAAGTCCCATGTAATTAAGTTTTCCATGAATTTATATACATATAGCCTAACTATATTTATCAAAAATAGTCATAATTCCTCATTCAAAAGAATTAGTCTGGGGTAGGCCTTCTTAAATTACTGTATAGCCTAGTCTAAGATCAAGCTCGGCAGTGGAAATTTCCATTTTGTGGTACCCTTTGGCACTGGTACTTGCAAAAACTGTATACAAACAAAACACTTATAAATACTTTTTTAATGTTTTACAATCCTGTCAAACGCTAAGTTACAAATCAAACTAACACAGCAAAATTTCATGACAATTAATGAATGTGAAGTATCATTCACGACAATGGAAATTTTCCTCGTTAAGGCATTGTAACATGTCTGACTGGGCAGGCAACTCTGCACTTGAATTCTCGTCTGCTATTGTTCTTACATGATTGTGATCTGTTCCTACCAATGAACTAATGGTAATATTACAACTTTAAAAGCTTACCTTGCAAGGGATAGATAACCATTTGTATTAACAATTTGGTAAAATAGCCAAAATGAAGAGCGGACAGGTTGACGTCCCCTCACACGAAAGCATTCGTGATTCTTACATGTGTCTTTTAGTGTTACCAAAATGCAGACGAAAGATTCAGGGCAGCGCTCCCATACTCAAAGTGAAAGATAAACATAACAAGGGACTGGCTACACTGCCACACTCGTCCACAACAAAAACGAAAACATTTCACAGTTCCAATCATTTTTACAACAGTAAAGATATTAGAGGAGGATGAAGAATCAATTCCTAAATAAATCATTAATAATTAAAGTAATATTTTTCCCATTACAAAGCTTTTCCCTCGGGGAAGAATTGATTCATGTCCACTCTAATATCAAGGACAACTTTTCCTAACGGAACCAAAAAGCTCCTTAGATGGGTCTGCGACTGCGGAAAAACAAGCAACGATCTCAACTAGAGACTAAAGGGGCTCTTGCAACAACATAACACAAGGATATACTTGAGTACTAAATGGGGACACTACCCTATAGGTGTGCGTTCAATACAGCTTTCCTAATAGCTTTGCCTAGCCTAATACTGGGGTTAGATTGACTCCACTTACACTGGATGTTACATCACTCTGCAACAAAAGAGTTCTCCACATGTGAAGACAGAATTTACTCCTATTGAGGCGTCCTAATGATTATCAAACTCACCAGTGCTATGGCTAGAAACGACTCTAAACTTGAATCTCAAAGGGGTTTGGAAAGTGGTGTACTCTATCCTCTAAGGTGTACCAAACCAGTACTACAAGAGCAAAACTCTGACAATTTCCTATAAGACAAGACCCATAAGACCACAATCACATTCCCAACCAGGGCACTATGTGAATTCTTGTACAAAATGTTTTACATCATTCCTTTGTTCATTACTTGGAATGTGAGACGTATGTGGTGTAGACATTATGGATGGTTGAGTGTTATTATGTTTGGGTGTTAAGTGTTGTACTGTCCCCAGTATTTCAACCAACTTCTGGTCCAAGTCCTTGATTTGATTTGATACATCTCCCACTTGAGACCAAACATCCTGGTAAGATTGAGTGAAGCTCTTAACTGTCTGTAATGTTTGTTGTGTTTCTTGTTCTAATTGAATTAGATCAATATATGATTCATCAGTACCAGTCACCATTGTTACAATACTTCAAACACTTATATATGATCAAATAATAAAATGTAAACTACATTAAGAGACAATACCATACAATCCGTCACTATAGAAATAATGAATGTGCATGTAAAAAATAAGGTCATGACCTTAATCAGACAAAAATAAAAATCAACAATATTGTATTAAAGAAATGCATACAATACGACAAAACATTATAAGTGACCTACATACTATATAGGCACAGTGGGTCTGGATCAATAGCACTGGGCTACAGATCCAACACAGCTGCCATCAAATGTCACGGTAGGATTTTCCCTCACCATGACATTACGATACGAGATTAATAAGACTACTTGTATACATATACACTTGTGTCAGTCTTCTTGGCCTGGAGACACGGGTCGGAGAAAATGGTGACTGTCATAGTTGACACGGTGGTTATGAAGACTGACGTTTTTAAAATGCTGCCTGGGAAATAGGGTAGGCCTGTCCTACCTGCTATTACAATATTCCTTGTGTGTATGGGTCTTATTACTGATGAGGCCAGGTGATGTCTTCCCACTGGGAGGTAGTTGAAGTGCTGATTTCCATTTTAGGGGTATTAAAGAAAATTCCTGGTACTCAGCTTGTTTCTTTATTACTCATTACATCATGCCAAATTTCTCCCAGGCCTAGTCTCCTGGACTTATTAATTTACCTAAAGCTGATTCACTTAAGGTAGATTCTTGAATGAGCCCTATGCTTACGAGACATTTGTTTGGCGGCCGCTGATTGGCTGGTACTGGGAGGTAGGCAGCTTTTCCAGCCAATCAGCGGCCGCCAAACAAACGTCTAGTAGGCATACGGCTCCAAGGATCAATAATCCTTAACCCTTAAGTGAACCAGCTATAGTCTTCAAAACTCCTGGACTAGATCCCTTGCAAGGAATAGATAATCATTTGTATTAATAATTTGGTAAAATAGCCAAATTGAAGGCTGAACCCGTTGCGTCCTTTTCACACGAGAGCATTCGTGATTCTTACATGTGTTGTTAGTGTTACCAAAAGCAGACGAAAGATTCAGGGCAGCGGCCGCTCCCATACTCAGTGAGAGAAAAACAAAACAAGGGACTGGCTACTCTGCCAAACTCGTGTCCACAACAAAAACGAAAACATTTTATAGTTCCAATTACTTACAACAGTAAAGATATTAGAGGAGGATGATGAATCAATTCCTAAATAAATCATTAATAATTCAAGGAATATTTGTCCCATTACAGTGACACGCGTCAGTAGATCAATGTATGTTTCTTCATCCATCCGCAAATAATTACGCCAGTCATCTGGCTCTAATTTCAAATCAACTAGCTAGTTGGTGTGAAAGTTGATCTCTTTTTAGCAACCAGTCCTTCGTCCACTTTGATCGTCTTTTTTTCCTTAGTGCCACCGCTAAGCCAATGGCAATCAAATCTTCCTGGTCGATAGGCATAAGGGAGGCGGTGGTAACTTTGCTACAACGAGAGTCATAATGAGGTTTGATGTGACTGTCTGGTGTGACAGTCTGGCACCTCTTCGAACCGTTTGACAAGCAGGTTTGACAACCGGGTTTGGCGAACCGTTCGAACTTCGTTTGATCATGTAAACCGCCCTTTAAACTATATACATTTTGAGGTGCCTTAACTGCCTGCATTGGATAAAATATATTCAATTCATAGACATGATTATTACTATAAACTAGTTTTTAACGAAGTCTTAATTTTTAAAATAATTTATTTTGAACTTTTGAAATGGAACCATCAGTCTAGTTCGGCCCTTCTTTGAATCGTCTGAGGGACTTGAGGATTAAAATGATGCTTTTAAAAAAGGAAACTCCGTGGGAGGGATAGTTTTATTTTTCGTCGATTTTGGGCATTGTGCCAACTGATAAGAGCTTTTACAAGCGACCCACTAGAAGATTTATACTTATTCCTAGTAACTACAATCCTTAAACAGCCATATAAGTCTCAGTACGCATGAATCGCAGTCACTTTAATTATAGCCACAGGCTAAAATCTATCTTGAAAGAAATTGTGACCATTTACTCGAGTTCTCCTTTTATTTTAACACCGCAGTCTGGAAGGAAAACTGGAATATTCTAAAAAATATAGCGATATGAGCGTAGGAGATCAAAAGCACAATGTTAATCACATACTAATGAAATATTGGAATGTCATTGTCAGCTGGTTCCTACAATAGTTAGATTCATTTCATTCTTTTTAATAATGTCGTAATTGTAAATCAGATGATCTTTGCAGCCACGCGTTGTGAATACTTGTATTTACGTGCTATTACCTAATAATAAATGTATTTTAAAAGCCTCGTTGTCGATACACTTCCAATAATATTAGATTTACAACTCTAGATCATTAACATAATTTCTTTTATTCAAAATAATTGTTCTTTCGGATCTAAATACCCAGGCGCTAAGCATAGGATTGCCCCCACGGTGGCTATTATTTGTATTATGCGTATTGCAAGTGCGCGCGGACGTGCGTGCACTTATCCCTTTTAATTCCCCGCGAGTGGAAGTTATTCCCGTGGCATAGTGAACCGGATATTAAACGAAATCTGTGGTTTAATAATCTGTGAATAAAAAATAGTGACATGTACTATATATGTAACAAAACACACATATCTAATATATATATATATATATATATATATATATATATATATATATATATATATATTATTAGATATCGCTCCTTGACATACCAGAAGATACCCTTTGACATCAAATCTGCACCAAAGAGGCCCCTTTCCTCTAACACGGGGTGATCTCTTTCGACAGACAGACAGACAAACAGAGAGAGAGAGAGAAGAGAATAATTGACAATTCACCATACCAGGCTTCGGTTTACCCTTCTCGCTCCTTTATTTCCAAGAACTCATATCCTTCCCTCTTTTAAGATGCGATCTACAATATCAACTGTGCTTTAAATAACGGAGATAATTACTGATAAATCCTCGATGACGAGTTAATAGGTTAGTAAAAAATGAAATGTGTAACGCACGATTGCTGTACGACATTTGGGCATAAAATAGTCAACCCAAGTCCCAGGGAACGATCTTAGGAGTCATTGCAGGGTAGCCTACAGTGCTGGTAACTACTTGAGCTTAACCACCGCTGGCTCAAGGGGCATAGACTCGCAGGCACAGAAAAGAAAAGAACAAAACTATTGGTCGAGCGATTTGTCAAGCGAACTTGAGTAAGTCGTGGAAAAAGAAAGGTACGTAGGTGTGTGGCTTTTGTCTTACACACACACACACACACACACACATATATATATATATATATATATATATATATATATATATATATATATATATATATATTTAACAAAGTTAAACACTGTATCCGTGTTCTAATATGTTGTAGGAAGCCCACTAAAATTCGGAAAAAATTGAATGTTATATTTAAGCTTTCGGAGAGTACATTCTCTCCCTCTTTCAGAAAGAGAAATAAAAGCTACAAAAACTGAAAACAGCGGTCAAGGTAAAAGAAATCACATACAAGCTTATGGTTGTATCAGAATAACTGCCCTACGGTGGTTTGCCAATCTTGTTTACAACTTAGCTACACTAACTACATGCTTTGTCATAATTGCATTACAGAAAAGGTCCAGTTTAAAATTACTCTTATGTATATTCATAGCGTCAACATTTTGGATTAAAATGGATTCTAAAAGTTTTCTTTTTTCAGTGTTATTAACAACCTTAATGTTTTTCATTTTGTCCAGGTTAACCATATGATTTTTACTTTGTCTATGTTGAAAGAGGGCGTTGTTTTCATCACCTTTCCTTAATGAGTCACGATGTTGTATTTTTCTTCTGTCAAATCAATCGTTTCACCTATATATGTATTACTACATTCTTGGCAGGGAATTTCGTAAATGCATCCTTGTGTTTTGTCTACATTTTTAACATTATTTGTTAAGTACTTTTTAACAGTGTTTGTATTCTTATATACTGGGACAACGTTGCAAAATTTAAAATATTCGTTTATAAGTCCAGGGTTTTCTTTGGTTTGTGGTAAGACTAAAACACTATTATTATTACCTAGGAAACTCCTTTTCTCCCTTGCCACATAATATATTCTACGTGCCTTAAAATGCGCCCTTTGAATAAAATTTGTTTTGTAACCAAGTGCAGTGAAAACATTTTTGATATGATTGATTTCAGTATCTAAAAATTCAACATCACAAAGGTTGTACGCTCTCAAGAATATATTAGAAATAACACCTATTTTGACACCGTCTGAATGGAAAGAAAAAGCATGGATATATGACTCTGCATGGGTCGGTTTTCTATGTACTGCATATTTAATCCTATTATCTTCTGAACGACATAATAAAGTGTCTAAGAAAGGTAACCTGTTATTATTCTCATTTTCTTCTTTAAATTTGATACACTGGTGTAAATTATTCAGTTGAGTTAGTAAATCTTCAACATTAATAAAATCTGGAATCAATGCAAGAATATCGTCAACATAGCGAAACCAAACAATTGGAAAGTTAAAAATGGTGAGTAAAACTTCAGTTTCAAAACATTCCATAAACAAATCTTACCTCCCGACACTTCCCTCGATGTATGGTCTGCCTAAGATTCACAAACCGGAAGTCCCTATGCGGCCAATTACCTCAACAATTGATTCAGTGACCTACAATCTGGCTTGTTGGTTAGCTAAGCATTTATCAAAATGTTTGGATACTATATCAAACTCTCACTTAAAGGACACTTCAGATTTTATTGAAAAGACTCGACACCTGTCGTTAGAAGGAAAGAGGATGATTAGTTCTGACGTGGAGTCCCTTTTCACCAAAGTACCTGTAGATGAATGCATGCGGTTTTTAGAACGCAAAATTGACAGTCTTAATATCGATCTACCTGTACCAAAAAGTGTATTTATTGATCTGATAAATATTTGTATTGAACAGTGTCACTTTGGATGTAATAGTAAATTTTACTCACAGATTTTCGGCTTGCCCATGGGTTCGCCGTTATCACCCGTTTTAGCAAATTTGTTTATGGAATGTTTTGAAACTGAAGTTTTACCCACCATTTTAACTTTCCAATTGCTTGGTTTCGCTATGTTGACGATATTTTTGCTTTGATTCCAGATTTTATTAATGTTGAAGATTTACTAACTCAACTGAATAATTTACATTAGTGTATCAAATTTAAAGAAGAAAATGAGAATAATAACAGGTTACCTTTCTTAGACACTTTATTATGTCGTTCAGAAGATAATAGGATTAAATATGCAGTATATAGAAAACCGACCCATGCAGAGTCATATATCCATGCTTTTTCTTTCCATTCAGACGATGTCAAAATAGGTGTTATTTCTAATATATTCTTGAGAGCGTACAAACTTTGTGATGTTGAATTTTTAGATACTGAAATCAATCATATCAAAAATGTTTTCAATGCACTTGGTTACAATACAAATTTTATTCAAAGGTCGCGTTTAAGGGAGAAAAGGAGCTTCCTAGGTAATAATAATAATGTTCTAGTCTTACCACAAACCAAAGCAAACCCTGGACTTTTAAACGAATATTTGAAATTTTGCAACATTGTCCCAGTATATA
Source organism: Macrobrachium nipponense (assembly GCF_015104395.2). Taxonomy (NCBI): domain Eukaryota; kingdom Metazoa; phylum Arthropoda; class Malacostraca; order Decapoda; family Palaemonidae; genus Macrobrachium; species Macrobrachium nipponense. The sequence goes on from NC_087207.1 coordinate 55,749,204, forward strand.
AGAATACAAACACTGTTAAAAAGTACTTAACAAATAACGTTAAAAATGTAGACAAAACACAAGGATGCATTTACGAAATTTCCTGCCAAAAATGTAATAAAACATATATAGGTGAAACGACTGATTTTGACAGAAGAAAAAGACAGCATCGTGACTCATTAAGGAAAGGTGATGAAAACAACGCCCTCTTTCAACATAAACAAAGTAAAAATCATATGGTTAACCTGGACAAAATGAAAAACATTAAGGTTGTTAATAACACTGAAAAAAGAAAACTTTTAGAATCCATTTTAATCCAAAATGTTGACGATATGAATATATATAAGAGTAATTTTAAACTGGACCTTTTCTGTAATGCAATTATGACAAAGCATGTAGTTAGTGTAACTAAATTGTTAAACAAGATTGGCAAACCACCGTAGGGCAGTTATTCTGATACAACCATAAGCTTGTATGTGATTTCTTTTACCTTGACCGCTGTTTTCAGTTTTTGTAACTTTTATTTCTCTTTCTGAAAGAGGGAGAGAATGTACTCTCCGAAAGCTTAAATAAAACTTTACATTTTATCCGAATTTCTATATATATATATATATATATATATATATATATATATATATATATAATAACGAATCCCACAGGAAAATGGTAGTCAGAAATCCAAGCGCTTTCGTCTTTACTCAGACATTGTCATGAGTTAATGAAGTACAATTGGAGAGAAAGGTCTTAGGTACAAACAAGATCAAGAATACCAGATGTTTAATTGTCAAAAGGGTAAAAATTAAAAGAGATAATCCAGGATTATCGGATATCACACGGTCACAAACCTAACCGAAATTACAAAATACCTTTACAGTCCAAAACATGTAAAAACTGAATATATTAATTTGTTGCTTATATTTATCTACAACTTTTTTCATAATGAAAGCATCAAGTTTAAATAAACCAAGACTTAAATTTAGAACATTTCTATTATTTGACTTGATAAAACAAGATTCAATGATATTCCTTTTAATTGTGTCATTACATGGGATTAAGGCTTCTTGCTTGACTCCAGTTAATAGGATGGTCTAAATCTCTCATATGTACGAATAATGCATTCGATATGTGCCCAGTTCTCACAGAACATTGATGTTATTAGAGACGTTGTGAAAGAGATTTACCAGTCTGTCCGTAATAGACTTTATCACACTTTTTGCAAGGAATTTCATATATGAAATTCATATTAAAATCAAAATTCAAATTTAAACTATTCAGCTTGTTAATAAAATCAACATTGTTTTTAACATTCGTGTTAGAAATGTTTCCTACCAAAGGAGTGAGAATTTTTACAAGCCATTTAGATAAATTATACGTAACTGAGCCCACTGAACTAATGATTGGTCTGATAGGGTTATTGATTTTATGTGTCTTGACTAAACCATACATATAAGGTAGGGAGGCGCATTGCGGTGTAAACTGTTTAATTAAATGGTCAAAGCCCTTCAAAATGGATTTAATTTGTTTATTAAAATGGGAGTTCACTGTCTGTGTAGGGTCAGACCTCAGTTTCGTATAAGTATCAGTATCCTTTAGCAATGTCATTATTTTACTTATATAGTCACTTTTATTCATTATTACAACTGCATTAGATTTATCTGCTTTTGTCACTTTCACTGTTTCGTCTTCTTTAATTTTCTTAAAAGCCTGGAGAAATCTCACGGGTACATTAGGGGGAGAGGGTTTACTCATAGCACCAGACACAATACCTTTACAAATATTGATATCATCAGGGCATAGGTTTTGATTAAATTTTTCTAAATAACAAAAGAATTTTGAGATGTTGACACAGTCCAAGTTACCATTAAATACACCAAAGCTTAACCCATATCCCAAAGCCGCTGTCGTAGCACTATCCACTGGTTTGTCTGATAAATTAATCATGAAGTCCACGTTGGCATGCTTAGTCCAGTCGCTTTCAGCAATAAGATTTTTCAGCTTAACTTGAAGCTTCCTTTCAAGACGGTTGCAGTACTTTCTCAATTTTTAACATAAATGTTGTTTTCAGTAATGTTAATGTCAAGAGTTTACTAATAAAAAATTCTCCTAAAGATCTTCCAGGCTGCATATATGAAATTCCTTGCAAAAAGTGTGATAAAGTCTATTACGGACAGACTGGTAAATCTCTTTCACAACGTCTCTAATAACATCAATGTTCTGTGAGAACTGGGCAAATATCGAATGCATTATTCGTACATATGAGAGATTTAGACCATCCTATTAACTGGAGTCAAGCAAGATCCTTAATCCCATGTAATGACACAGTTAAAAGGAATATCATTGAATCTTGTTTCTTCAAGTCAAATAATAGAAATGTTCTAAATTTAAGTCTTGGTTTATTTAAACTTGATGCTTTCATTATGAAAAAAGTTGTAGATAAATATAAGCAACAAAATTAATATATATTCAGTTTTTACATGTTTTGGACTGTAAAGGTACTTTGTAATTTCGGTTAGGTTTGTGACCGTGTGATATCCGATAATCCTGGATTATCTCTTTTAATTTTTACCCTTTTGACAATTAAACATCTGGTATTCTTGATCTTGTTTTGTACCTGAGACCTTTATCTCCAATTGTACTTCATTAACTCCTTGACAATGTCTGAGTAAAGACGAAAGCGCTTGGATTTCTGACTATAATTTTCCTGTGGGATTCGCTTATTTATGAAGTCACGTGCATCTACAGTGATTTTTTAAGCATAATGGAAACCACACGCAACATCTACACCTTTTCTTTGAATTTTCCGAGCCTTGTTCTATTCGTGACATCCTTCTGTAATGCTCTTATCATCGCTCACAAACTGAAACTCCGACTCAACTATTGTTGTTGTGACCTCTTATGACAAGCTACGTACTCGGATAAAAGAGCGGGTGTTTGTTAAGCATAAACCTACTCCACTGCTCTGTATATGACTCAGCGTTAGTGGCACTTGTAACCTCCTCTCATGACAAGTTACGCGCTCGAGGGGGGTGTGGGGGGAGACGGGGCTTCAGCACTACTATTGAAAAAGTATTTTACAGGAATGAGAAGTCTCTCTCTCTCTCTCTCTCTCTCTCTCTCTCTCTCTCTCTCTCTCTTATACTCGTTATACTGCGTTTTCGGGCTTTCTGTGAACCCTCTGGAACGGAAAACACACACACACTTCTATACATACAGACGCGTGCGTACACAAAATACATAAAGTCGTGTGTATGTGTAAGTTTGTACGTAGTATGCATGTTTGTTTTAGGACTGTGATGCGTATGTAACAGAATATTCCCCGGTTATTGTATAGACTGTTTAGAAATATGTTCTAGATTGAGACAAAAACACACATACGAATATTATATATATATATATATATATATATATATATATATATATATATATATATATATATATATATATATGCTTAAAAAATCACAGTAGATGCACGTGACTTCATAAATAAGCGAATACCACGGGAAATGATAGACAGGAATCCAAGCGCTTTCGTCTTTATTCAGACATCGTCAAGGAGCTACTGAAGTACAATCGGAGAGGAAGGCCTCAGGTACAAACAAGATCAGGAATACCAGATGGTTAATTATCAAAAGGGTAAAAATTAAAAGGGATAATCCAGGATTATCGGATATCACACGGTCACAAACTTAAACAGATTCTGACCCTAACTGAAATTACAAAGTATCTTTATAGTCCAAAACATGTAAAAACTGAATATATTAATTTTGTTGCTTATATTTATCTACAACTTTTTTCATTATGAAAGCATCAAGTTTAAATAAACCAAGACTTAAATTTAGAACATTTCTATTATTTGACTTGATAAAACAAGATTCAATGATATTCCTTTTAACTGTGTCATTACATGGGACTAAGGCTCTTGCTTGACTCCAGTTAATAGGATGGTCTAAATCTCTCATATGTACAAATAATGCATTCGATATTTGCCCAGTTCTCACAGAATATTGATGTTGCTTAAGACGCTGTGAAAGAGATTTGCCAGTCTGTCCGTAATAGATTTTATCACACTTTTTGCAAGGAATTTCATATATGCAGCCTGGAAGATCTTTAGGAGAATTTTTGATTACTAAACTCTTGACATTAATATTACTGAAAACAACATTTATGTTAAAAAGCTTTAAAATTCTAGGAATATCTAAAAACCTTTCATCATAAGGTAATTTTAGAATGTTATGCTTACTAAATTCAAGTTTGTCATTAGTTGAATAAAACAAAATGTTTTTCTAGCTCTTTTCCATGCCACATCTACAAAAGTCCTTGGGTATTTAAGTTTCAATGCAATATCATAAATAATTTTAATTTCAGCGTCATAAAATTGCGGGCTACAGACACGTAAAGCCCTTAGGAACATCCCAGAAAAAACAGAGAATTTAACATTTTGATGGTGATTGGAGTAGTAATGAACAAAAGAGGCAATATTAGTTGATTTTCGAAAGACTGAAAAGGTGAAATTTCTATCATTTCTATGGACAGTTACATCAAGAAATTCAAATTACAATTTCTTTCTTCCTCTACAGTAAATTTTATAGAAGGGACTAAATTATTGAGATTATTAAGGAATTCCTGGAGGTTTTCGTGAACTGGCCAAATACAGAAGATATCATCCACGTATCTAAACCAAATAACTTTTTGGGGCAAGATTCTTGGTAAGAGTTTTGTCTCAAAAAATTCCATGTAAATATTGCTAAGGACAGGAGATAAGGGATTACCCATGGCCATGCCAAACTTTTGTACAAAAAATTCCCATTGAAACAAAATTACTATCTTTGATACATAACCTTATGAGACTAATGAGATTTTCTCACTTAAGGGAATGTCATGACGCTCTAATTCCTCTTCCAAATATTCAAGTAAGTCATCTACAGGCACTTTTGTAAATAAAGAGACAACATCAAAACTAACCATATTAAAATCATAATTCAAATTTAAACTATTTCAATTTGTTTATAAAATCAACATTGTTTTTTAACATTCGTGTTAGAAATATTTCCTACCAAAGGAGTAAGAATTTTTACAAGCCATTTAGATAAATTATACGAAAACTGAGCCCACTGAACTAATGATTGGTCTGATAGGGTTATTGATTTTATGTGTCTTGACTAAACATACATGTAAGGTAGGGAGGCGCATTGCGGTGTAAACTGTTTAATTAAATGGTCCAAGCCCTTCAAAATGGATTTAATTTGTTTATTAAAATGGGAGTTAACTGTCTGTGTAGGGTCAGACCTCAGTTTCGTATAAGTATCAGTGTCATTTAGCAATATCATTATTTTACTTATATAGTCAACTTTTTTTCATAATTACACTGCATTAGATTTATCTGCTTTTGTCACCTTCACTGTTTCGTCTCTTTAATTTTCTTAAAAGCCTGGAGAAATCTCACGGGTACATTAGGGGGAGAAGGTTTACTCATAGCACCATACACAATACCTTTACAAATATTGATATCATCAGGGCATAGTTTTGATTCAATTTTTCTAAATAACAAAACGATTTTGAGATGTCGACACAGTCCAGGTTACCATTAAATACACCAAAGCTTAACCCATATCCCAAAGCCGCTGTCGTAGCACTATCCACTGGTTTGTCAGATAAATTAATCATGAAGTCCACGTTGGCATGCTTAGTCCAGTCGCTTTCAGCAATAAGATTTTCAGCTTGACTTGGAGCTTCCTTTCAAGACGGTTGCAGCACTTTCTCAATTTTCCATAGCAATAATCCAGCATCCGATTCTTCCAATCAACAGGAACCGTCTGATTAAAGCTATACCGTCTGCTTCTAAGTGTACGGAAGCGATCATCTACTTCCACTTTTGTGATGTCGATGTGTTTCTGAAGTATGATGCGTTGAAACTCGTCGAAAGGTCGCTCTGCTAGGCGAAGAATTCTCACTGGTAAAATCGACTTGGGCATCACTTTGCTCGTTCATGCACTTCCGTAGAAAGTTGAGTCGGAGTTTCAGTTTGTGAGCGATGATAAGAGCATTAGAGAAGGATGTCACGAATAGAACAAGGCTCGGAAAATTCAAAGAAAAGGCGTAGAAGTTGCGTGTGGTTTCCATTATGCTTAAAAAATCACAGTAGATGCACGTGACTTCATAAATAAGCGAATACCACGGGAAATGAAAGTCAGGAATCCAAGCGCTTTCGTCTTTATTCAGACATCGTCAAGGAGCTACTGAAGTACAATCGGAGAGGAAGGCCTCAGGTACAAACAAGATCAGGAATACCAGATGGTTAATTATCAAAACCAAAAAGGGGGGTAAAAATTAAAAGGGATAATCAGGATTATCGGATATCACACGGTCACAAACTTAAACAGATTCTGACCCTAACTGAAATTACAAAGTATCTTTATAGTCCAAAACATGTAAAAACTGAATATATTAATTTTGTTGCTTATATTTATCTACAACTTTTTTCATTATGAAAGCATCAAGTTTAAATAAACCAAGACTTAAATTTAGAACATTCTATTATTTGACTTGATAAAACAAAGATTCAATGATATTCCTTTTAACTGTGTCATTACATGGGACTAAGGCTCTTGCTTTGACTCCAGTTAATAGGATGGTCTAAATCTCTCATATGTACAAATAATGCATTCGATATTTGCCCAGTTCTCACAGAATATTGATGTTGCTTAAGACGCTGTGAAAGAGATTTGCCAGTCTGTCCGTAATAGATTTTATCACACTTTTTGCAAGGAATTTCATATATGCAGCCTGGAAGATCTTTAGGAGAATTTTTGATTACTAAACTCTTGACATTAATATTACTGAAAACAACATTTATGTTAAAAAGCTTTAAAATTCTAGGAATATCTAAAAACCTTTCATCATAAGGTAATTTTAGAATGTTATGCTTACTAAATTCAAGTTTGTCATTAGTTGAATAAAATGTTTTTCTAGCTCTTTTCCATGCCACATCTACAAAAGTGATATCCGATAATCCTGGATTATCCCTTTTAATTTTTACCCTTTTGATAATTAACCATCTGGTATTCCTGATCTTGTTTGTACCTGAGGCCTTCCTCTCCGATTGTACTTCAGTAGCTCCTTGACGATGTCTGAATAAAGACGAAAGCGCTTGGATTCCTGACTTTCATTTCCCGTGGTATTCGCTTATTTATGAAGTCACGTGCATCTACTGTGATTTTTTAAGCATAATGGAAACCACACGCAACTTCTACGCCTTTTCTTTGAAATTTCGAGCCTTGTCTATCGTGACATCCTTCTCTAATGCTCTTTATCATCGCTCACAAACTGAAACTCCGACTCAACTTTCTACGGAAGTGCATGAACGAGCAAGTGATGCCCAAGTCGATTTTACCAGTGAGAATTCTTCGCCTAGCAGAGCGACCTTTCGACGAGTTTTCAACGCATCATACTTCAGAAAACACATCGACATCACAAAAGTGGAAGTAGATGATGCGTTCCGTACACTTAGAAGCAGACGTATAAGCTTTAATCAGACGGTTCCTGTTGATTGGAAGAATCGGATGCTGGATTATTGCTATGGGAAAATTGAGAAAGTGCTGCAACCGTCTTGAAAGGAAGCTCCAAGTCAAGCTGAAAAATCTTATTGCTGAAAGCGACTGGACTAAGCATGCCAACGTGGACTTCATGATTAATTTATCTGACAAACCAGTGGATAGTGCTACGACAGCGGCTTTGGGATATGGGTTAAGCTTTGGTGTATTTAATGGTAACCTGGACTGTGTCGACATCTCAAAATCGTTTTGTTATTTAGAAAAATTGAATCAAAACCTATGCCCTGATGATATCAATATTTGTAAAGGTATTGTGTATGGTGCTATGAGTAAAACCTCTCCCCCTAATGTACCCGTGAGATTTCTCCAGGCTTTTAAGAAAATTAAAGAAGACGAAACAGTGAAGGTGACAAAAGCAGATAAATCTAATGCAGTGGTAATTATGAATAAAAGTGACTATATAAGTAAAATAATGAATAATTGCTAAATGACACTGATACTTATACGAAACTGAGGTCTGACCCTACACAGACAGTTAACTCCCATTTTAATAAACAAATTAAATCCATTTTGAAAGGGCTTGGACCATTTAATTAAAAACAGTTTACACCGCAATGCGCCTCCCTACCTTACATGTATGGTTTAGTCAAGACACATAAAATCAATAACCCTATCAGACAATCATTAGTTCAGTGGGCTCAGTTTCGTATAATTTATCTAAATGGCTTGTAAAAATTCTTACTCCTTTGGTAGGAAATATTTCTAACACGAATGTTAAAAACAATGTTGATTTTATAAACAAATTGAATAGTTTAAATTTGAATTATGATTTTAATATGGTTAGTTTTGATGTTGTCTCTTTATTTACAAAAGTGCCTGTAGATGACTTACTTGAATATTTGGAAGAGGAATTAGAGCGTCATGACATTCCCTTAAGTGTAGAAAATCTCATTAGTCTCATAAGGTTTATGTATCAAAGATAGTAAATTTTGTTTCAATGGGGAATTTTTTGTACAAAAGTTTGGCATGGCCCATGGGTAATCCCTTATCTCCTGTTCCTTAGCAATATTTACATGGAATTTTTTGAGACAAAACTCTTACCAAGAATCTTGCCCCAAAAAGTTATTTGGTTTAGATACGTGGATGATATCTTCTGTATTTGGCCAGTTCACACGAAAAACCTCCAGGAATTCCTTAATAATCTCAATAATTTAGTCCCTTCTATAAAAATTTACTGTAGAGGAAGAAAGAAATTGTAATTTGAATTTTCTTGATGTAACTGTCCATAGAAATGATAGAAATTTCACCTTTTCAGTCTTTCGAAAATCACTAATATTGCCTCTTTTGTTCATTACTACTCCAATTCACCATCAAAATGTTAAATTCTCTGTTTTTTTTTTCTGGGATGTTCCTAAGGGCTTTACGTGTCTGTAGCCCGCAATTTATTGACGCTGAAATTAAAATTATTTATGATATTGCATTGAAACTTAAATACCCAAGGACTTTTGTAGATGTGGCATGGAAAAGAGCTAGAAAAACCATTTTATTCAACTAATGACAAACTTGAATTTAGTAAGCATAACATAAAATTACCTTATGATGAAAGGTTTTAGATATTCCTAGAATTTTAAGCTTTTTTAACTAAATGTTGTTTTCAGTAATATTAAATGTCAAGAGTTTAGTAATCAAAAATTCTCCTAAAGATCTTCCAGGCTGCATATATGAAATTCCTTGCAAAAAGTGTGATAAAATCTATTACGGACAGACTGGCAAATCTCTTTCACAGCGTCTTAAGCAACATCAATATTCTGTGAGAAACTGGGCAAAATATCGAATGCATTATTTGTACATATGAGAGATTAGACCATCCTATTAACTGGAGTCAAGCAAGAGCCTTAGTTCCCATGTAATGACACAGTTAAAAGGAATATCATTGAATCTTGTTTTATCAAGTCAAATAATAGAAATGTTCTAAATTAAGTCTTGGTTTTATTTAAAACTTGATGCTTTCATAATGAAAAAAGTTGTAGATAAATATAAGCAACAAAATTAATATATTCAGTTTTTTACATGTTTTGGACTATAAAGATACTTTGTAATTTCAGTTAGGGTCAGAATCTGTTTAAGTTTGTGACCCGTGTGATATCCGATAATCCTGGATTATCCCTTTTAATTTTTACCCTTTTGATAATTAACCATCTGGTATTCCTGATCTTGTTTGTACCTGAGGCCTTCCTCTCCGATTGTACTTCAGTAGCTCCTTGACGATGTCTGAATAAAGACGAAAGCGCTTGGATTCCTGACTTTCAATTTCCCGTGGTATTCGCTTATTTATGAAGTCCACGTGCATCTACTGTGATTTTTTAAGCATAATGGAAACCACAATCACGCAACTTCTACGCCTTTTCTTTGAATTTTCCGAGTCCTTGTCTAATTCGTGACATCCTTCTCTAATGCTCTTATCATCGCTCACAAACTGAAACTCCGACTCAACTTTCTACGGAAGTGCATGAACGAGCAAGTGATGCCCCAAGTCGATTTTACCAGTGAGGAATTCTTCGCCTAGCAGAGCGACCTTTCGACGAGTTTCAACGCATCATACTTCAGAAACACATCGACATCACAAAAGTGGAAGTAGATGATTGGCGTTCCGTACACTTAGAAGCAGACGGTATAGCTTTAATCAGACGGTTCCTGTTGATTGGAAGAATCGGATGCTGGATTATTGCTATGGAAAATTGAGAAAGTGCTGCAACCGTCTTGAAAGGAAGCTCCCAAGTCAAGCTGAAAAATCTTATTGCTGAAAGCGACTGGACTAAGCATGCCAACGTGGACTTCATGATTAATTTATCTGACAAACCAGTGGATAGTGCTGACGACAGCGGCTTTGGGATATGGGTTAAAGCTTTGGTGTATTTAATGGTAACCTGGACTGTGTCCGACATCTCAAAATCGTTTTGTTATTTAGAAAAATTGAATCAAAACCTATGCCCTGATGATATCAATATTTGTAAAGGTTGTGTATGGTGCTATGAGTAAACCTTCTCCCCCTAATGTACCCGTGAGATTTCTCCAGGCTTTTAAGAAAATTAAAGAAGACGAAACAGTGAAGGTGACAAAGCAGATAAATCTAATGCAGTGGTAATTATGAATAAAAGTGACTATAAGTAAAATAATGATATTGCTAAATGACACTGATACTTATACGAAACTGAGGTCTGACCCTACACAGACAGTTAACTCCCTTTTAATAAACAAATTAATTAAATCCATTTTTGAAGGGCTTGGACCCATTTAATTAAACAGTTACAACCGCAATGCGCCTCCCTACCTTACATGTATGGTTTAGTCAAGACACATAAAATCAAATAACCCTATCAGACCAATCATTAGTTCAGTGGGCTCAGTTTCGTATAATTTATCTAAATGGCTTGTAAAAATTCTTACTCCTTTGGTAGGAAATATTTCTAACACGAATGTTAAAAACAATGTTGATTTTATAAACAAATTGAATAGTTTAAATTTGAATTATGATTTTAATATGGTTAGTTTTGAGTTGTCTCTTTATTTACAAAAGTGCCTGTAGATGACTTTACTTGAATATTTGGAAGAGGAATTAGAGCGTCATGACATTCCCTTAAGTGTAGAAAATCTCATTAGTCTCATAAGTTATGTATCAAAGATAGTAAATTTGTTTCAATGGGGAATTTTTGTACAAAAGTTTTGGCATGGCCATGGGTAATCCCTTATCTCCTGTCCTTAGCAATATTTACATGGAATTTTTTGAGACAAAACTCTTACCAAGAATCTTGCCCCAAAAGTTAGTTTGGTTTAGATACGTGGATGATATCTTCTGTATTTGGCCAGTTCACGAAAACCTCCAGGAATTCCTTAATAATCTCAATAATTTAGTCCCTTCTATAAAATTTACTGTATAGGAAGAAAGAAATTGTAATTTGAATTTTCTTGATGTAACTGTCCATAGAAATGATAGAAATTTCACCTTTTCAGTCTTTCGAAAATCACTAATATTGCCTCTTTTGTTCATTACACTCCAATCACCCATCAAATGTTATTCTCTGTTTTTTCTGGGATGTTCCTAAGGGCTTTACGTGTCTGTAGCCCGCAATTTATTGACGCTGAAAATTAAAATTATTTATGATATTGCATTGAAACTTAATACCCAAGGACTTTTGTAGATGTGGCATGGAAAAGAGCTAGAAAAACATTTTATTCAACTAATGACAAACTTGAATTTAGTAAGCATAACATTCTAAAATTACCTTATGATGAAAGGTTTTTAGATATTCCTAGAATTTTAAAGCTTTTTAACATAAATGTTGTTTTCAGTAATATTAATGTCAAGAGTTTAGTAATCAAAAATTCTCCTAAAGATCTTCCAGGCTGCATATATGAAATTCCTTGCAAAAAGTGTATAAATCTATTACGGACAGACTGGCAAAATCTCTTTCACAGCGTCTTAAGCAACATCAATATTCTGTGAGAACTGGGCCAAATATCGAATGCATTATTTGTACATATGAGAGATTTAGACCATCCTATTAACTGGAGTCAAGCAAGAGCCTTAGTCCCATGTAATGACACGTTAAAAGGAATATCATTGAATCTTGTTTTATCAAGTCAAATAATAGAAATGTTCTAAATTTAAGTCTTGGTTTATTTAAACTTGATGCTTTCATAATGAAAAAAGTTGTAGATAAATATAAGCAACAAAATTAATTATATTCAGTTTTTACATGTTTTGGACTATAAAGATACTTTGTAATTTCAGTTAGGGTCAGAATCTGTTTAAGTTTGTGACCGTGTGATATCCGATAATCTGGATTATCCCTTTTAATTTTTACCCTTTTGATAATTAACCATCTGGTATTCCTGATCTTGTTTGTACCTGAGGCCTTGCCTCTCCGATTGTACTTCAGTAGCTCCTTGACGATGTCTGAATAAAGACGAAAGCGCTTGGATTCCTGACTTTCATTTCCGGGGCCCTTGTGGTATTCGCTTATATATATTGATATATTCTATATATATATATATATATATATATATATATATATATATATATCATATATATAATACAAGCGCTCATCTGGGCTCACCAAAATCCGCACTTTTAAATGATACGTTAAAAAAAGAAAGAAAAAAAAAAACTACATAAGATGAGACAGAGTTCTGGTGTCATTGTTGGCAGCCCTGATTTTCGGGGTCACGCGATGTTATTACTGTGCAAGTGTGCACGAAGACCATGAGTGGATCTAAAATTAACATGACCATTTTTATGAGATGAACTACTGACTATTTCAAGCCCGTTGTGGCAGAGGTTTTCTTGAATATCTTTTTCTATACCAGCTGTATCTTTATTTAGGCAAAACATCTTTCAGACTCTCCGGTAATTTTGGGCAACAAAATTAAACAAAAGAATTTACTGACTAATCAAGGCAACTTCCCTTCAACCTTTCCATTTCCTCAACATCGTTGTAGATATAACGAAACACTTTGTCTTTTAGCTAAAGAGTTAGGAAAGAAGTCCCACCTCCTCGTTTCTCCCCCTCAAACTTAAGAATGGAAGAGTGTAGCTACTAACTACGTTACTGACAATAACCATGCCCTTTTCAGTATCTATTAAATAGGCATTTGTCTGTATGTTTTATATACATATATGTTTTTTTTTATTTATTACCACGAGAATGTGGTGGTATAGTGGGCCAGTTTTGATTATAAGATATTGCAGATGTTGGGCTATACGACTATCCTCTGTTAGAATGGTATATGCCGGCATAGTGCATTGTGTATTACGTACTATAGGACCGATGGCAAAGGAAGCGATGTCAGCCACCGGAGGAACAATTAGCCATTCATCTCCCCTTGGTTTAGTCGCCATTGGTGTCTTTTTTTTCGTCTTCTTCTTTTTTTTTACGGGAAACAAAGAAAAGAATGCTATATTCGTCAATTTAATAAAAGGATTTTAAAATTATTCAGTCATGTCCCAGTGCATGTATATTAAAGGTAACCCCTACCTTTTCAGAGAAATTCTTAGCCCATTGGCTACCTTCTCTGCATTATATGCAACGAACAGCCATAATACAAATGCACTGCGACATCCACGCAGCTGATACAGTTGGATGGACGTATTACTTATAGCTATGGATGACTTCAGACGTTTGCTTATATCGGACGACAAAACAAACATACATTGAAAACCAGTCAACTACTGCCATTCTAATTTTCTCTTGGTCCCATCTATAGACTATAAATGAGCCATGAGGTTATAATAAGCTCTCAAAACAATGAAATGCAGATAATCTTTCATGTATAAACTAATTTGGATATGTTCAACGCAAAAAGCCATATCGTAGTACACTCTTCCATTCACAAGTTTGAGACGAGGACAGGTGTTAGGATATCTGCTATGACGCAATGTCGAGGAAACTGAAAAATTTCAAGAGTAGTAAAATGCTTTAATCAATAAATTCTTGTACTTCATCACATTGCCCAAAATTACCGGAGGGTCTAAAACATGCTGTGCCAAAATATCAAGAAGATACATCTCATATATAAAAAGACATTCAAGAAAACCTATGTGACAAAGGACTTGAAATGGTTAGGTTAGGTACACTTGACAACGTACCCAGTATGTCCGTAATTTATTGATGAACTAACCATGGAAATGTAAACATGGAATGGACCACGGTCTAGGTATATACCGAGACCGTGGAATGCACATACGCGAATAAATGTATGGACGCTGAATGTCACTGCGCAGCGCCATAGGAAAGGGTGGAGATGACGCTGAATTAAGATTAAAGCATATAGTCTTGCAGAAGCTTTTTTTTCACTTTGTCATCCTTAATTTTCCACTGATTTTGATAAATATCTGCTCATTGGAAAGCTCTCGAAAATCGCTTTTGGATGCATGTAATTAAGTATGTAGAAAATACGTCACTGCAGTGTTTTACGTAAAGATATCCAGATATGAATTTTACCTGGGGTCGCTTTTTTACTCTACTGTTCCAGTTTTTTAAAATAAATTTTAAAAAATCTATCCTCGGTTAAAAGCTCTTGAAAAGCACTTTCCAATGAACCTAATGAAGCACGTATATATGCATATAGGAATCTTACAATAGAAATAATCATGCATGCCATGTGCTGAGACTGATTTCATGCCTTGCCATGTTGTGTAATAAATATTGCCACTAAAACCTGTTGAACCCCTTATATTTAATATCCTTTTAAGTATTAAAGTCTTTATACTCTACCTACTTTGCATTTTATGCACTACCAAGGTCTTATCACCATGCTATCCAGTCTGTGTCACCTAAAGGGATTAACTCTATCACCATGACACAATGGACTTGACTTTTAAATTGTAATTATGTTTACTTATGCTTATTGCTTACTTATATCAGTCATCATTACAAAATGAAACACACTTGTTGATAAAATGAGTGATTTTTACAGATCACTTTATTAAGTCAAGTCATGTTACTTATAATTTTAGGTCTATTTTAAATGTATTATCATGTAAACAGAAATTAACAGATTGAATATTGTGTACTACTAAATTTACTTTAACATAATGCAACAAATGTCATAGGGAGATGACAAGATATTGTCATAGAAAATTAACAGATTACACTCCAGTTTGGCGAGGTGGGCATTGTGATACAGGCTGGCTTACCACTCAATTACAGAATTCGTAGACAATTTTATGCTAAATGTACAAAAAGCTGAACTCGTAACATTGAATATAACCGCTCCTTGAAAAGAACAAGTTTATTGCATTTCTAGCGAATTCTTCTACCCTGCAATGCCTGACTGTGGAACCTGGCTACGTGATAAAAGCGTAAATCGAAGTAGTAAATGCCCACTATTTAAGTGCAATCAACTGCATTACAAGCAATTCAGTAGCATGATCTGCGATGACTGCAACTGTAATGCTTACTGATTACAGCTGGAGGCATGACTTGTCTCACAATATGTCACCTCAAGTCAAGATTTACTGGCAAGTGTAGAAGTAGTACCTACAACAGCCATGACAGCATGACCCATGGGTGAAAGTGTGTTGTTTTGTATGTTTACCATTGCTGATTCTGACTAAAACGCGTGTAAAAACTGAACTTACTTCTGAAAAGAGATGCCATATTGTTTAGAGAATCTGTCTGTGAAGTTTGTACAGTAAATGGCGAAGCACTAATGTCTTTTTTGGTGTCATTACGTTTATGCGTCACTGGGGCCATATGATAACATATAGCTCTCTCCACTCTTTGCAATGGCGGCATGCTGCGCACGGCGTTTTCGTGCATGTCCAGACTCCATTCCATGTTTACAGTTCCATGGAACTAACCTATGTATACGAACATGATAACGTATCTTAGATATCCATAATTTACCCAGCGATAAGCTAGCTATTTACGCTCTCACGTGAAAACATATCCAGAATATCAGTACAATTATCCAGGATGATCCAACTAAGTAAATGCGTTTCAACATATCCGAAATATCCGTAAATTATTTAGTGGTGAAGTAACTTGTACACACGTGGCAACGTGTCCTGAATATCAATAAATTGTATTACAGATGATAGTTTTTGTGATGATGCTCCACAATATATTACTTATTAATTATGTAAGTACTACGTAATATATAAAAGGTTCTATTACAGTTTAAGCTGTCCAACTGCCTCAGATTAAGAGATGCTCATCGAACTGTTCTTACTGGTGACTTCCCTCGTCCTCCTGTGGGTAGCGCTGAAGAGGCCCCCGGGACTTCCCCCTGGTGAGTCAAATAAAAAATAAGAATGAATTACGTGGAATACACTTTATAGACTTAGAAGTGAGTCGCGCATCATGATATAAATCATTAGTCGGTTATTCATCTTGTTCTTGTTGCTGTTGATACTGATGAAGATCATTAAGCTGGTCTTATGCCAGCGAGTGTTCTTGTTCCATAAGATTCACCTGGAACCGGTCACACTCACTGACTGACAGACAAACAAACAGACAGAAAAAGACAGGTGAAAACAAGCCTCATGGCAACTGAGTTGATCGAGAGAATAGTAAGAGCCCTAGATGGTACTAGTGTTGTGTTCGTACTATTAGTAACCTAGTTATAGTGCTAGATAGTACTAGAATTACTGGTAGTACTGATAGTAACCTCGTTATAGTGCTAGGTAATACTAGTATTACTGATAGTACTATTTGCAACCTAGTTATTGTAATAGATGTTGTCCTGAGCATGGCTGTCTTCCTTAAACAGGACGATGGGGCTTACCTGTGATCGGCTACGTTCCCCCGAGTGCCAAGTATATCGACGACATCCTGAAGGACTTCCAGAAGGAGTTCGGTGACCTATACATGTGAGTCCTAAAATTTGGAAGTCAGGCATCCTAGATCTATACACTTCTCGGTGAATTTCTTTCCGGCTCTAGGGGAGAAACTCACCAAGATTTGGAACTGTTTGCCTGCATTTGTTTTCTCTTAATTCTTATTCTCTCCAGTTTTCGAAAGTTAGATACACTTCTTTGTTTTTCCCCTTTTGATTTTTTTCTTTTTCCTTGGATTTTCTCTTTCTTGTCATAAAGCTTTGCAAAGACATTACATTTTTATAAGGGTGTTGTCCAATATTTTCCACAGAACATATTTCAAAATTTTACTAATTTCCTGAAGGTTTCCTGAACCAGGTTTCCTCATCGCGTCTTTCACCAAATTTTCCTCATCTTTCATTTCATCAGATTATTCTCGGCCCTCATTTATAACCAGGTTTTCACTCGACAATAAGACTCAAAAGGAGTCGATCACCAGCGACTGTCTCTGCTTCCTCCAATTTCAGATGGAAGTTCGGAAGCAGAATTCAAGTCTTCATTCACGACTACCATTTGGTCAAGCAGATTTTCAACGGTCCGGATTACATCGACAGACCTGACATGGAAATATTCAAACTCTTCGAAGGTACTGCTTATGGTGAGTGCTATTTTCCGCTGGAGAATAGAATCATTTATTGTGGTTACTCAGATGGTTACCTTGGGGATAGAGTAGAATTTGCGGGGAGATTTAGTCCCATCTAAGCAAATCATTCAAGTATCTTTCGGGCAAGGGAAGTTTTACGTTCAGTTTTGCCTTCTTTGTGCAAGATTTGGGGCAAGATGCCAAAATATGCCAGAAGTTAAAGGCCTATTGGTCTAATGCTTTTCCGTCAAAACCAGGAATATCATATTTAACGATTCCGGAATTCGTTACCTCAGACCCTCCCGCTGGGGCATGATGACAGAATATGCCAAAAAACGAGGTTATGTGACACAGCCCTAAGTTGAAGAAGGCCTACTGGTCTGATGCTTTTGCTTCTAGAACCAGGAATATCTGGGTATATTTGACGATTCCCTTGGGGTTCGTCACCTCAGACCCTCCCACGCTAAGGAGAGTCCCTACCTATAACCTGCCTTAATCCTAAATTTTTTTTTTTTTTTCGCGCTCTTTCCAGGTATTTCCGGAAGTATCGGTGGCATCTGGCACACCAACCGCCGTTTCATCCTGCGTCAGCTGCGGGACCTCGGCATGGGCAAGTCCCGCCTGGTGGACGCAGTCCAAGAACAGGCCGAGATTCTCGTCGAGGCCCTGAAGGAGCAAGAGGGCCAGGCGCGGCCCATCGCCGAGGCTTTGAACTTCGTCATCATGAACATCATCTGGAAAATGACTGCGAGTACGGAAACCATTAGCCTATTTCGTATAGTGTTTGAAATTATGTAATTCGTAATATAATATGGAAAATGCCTTTTACGATAGGAAGACCTTACCCGTAACAGACTGCACTCGACTATTTTCTAGACATATTGAATTAAAAACAATTCCACGTCGTAGCTGCTAACTTTAACTATAAGCCCTATACTTTAAACTCGACATTCATTTTAAAGAGAAGATTTTTAAAATGTATCACATTTGAAATGGTGCCATAGGGAAAAATAACCACTATATGGTAGCAGATAAGTAAGGAAGTCTACAATCTTTGGGTTCGTTAAGTGGAGGTGTTACTAAAAACCATAGAAGGTCATACTTGATATATGACTGAAGATACCATTATGATTGAACTAGATGAAGAAGACTACTATGAGATTCAGGGCCTCTGTAACACGGTTTTTTGGACTTTGCTCCTTATCAAAGCTGTAGCTGAAAGTTGGGATGTGTTTATTGTAGAACCACACACATATTTTTTCACCATTATCAATAACCTAAACCCGATAGTTTTGATTTTTATAGAGTAAAAATTATCTAGCCGACGCCATGGCCAATGATAACGAGCCAAGAGTCGAAAAACATTCATTACGTAAGCAAGGTAAACACACCGTTTTACGAAATGTTGCCCCGCCCATCCACGAGACAGAAACTCATTCACCTTGTTTCATCGGCTCTGAAACCCATAGCAGTCAAGAATGGCTAACAGGATATGGAATTGTCCCCGTGGTTGCAAAACTGCATTTGTCTTACGACTTACAACTTTATACAGTCAAGAAAAAGCCCGTGGCCATACTTACTGTAGCCTGAATAGGTAATTATTCAGTTTCTAGTTTAAATCCAATGTTTATGGTCTGATTTGTATTCAGCGTAATGTGATTATAATACTTGTAATGTCATTCAGGATTTTGAACATTTCCATTTACTATTCACTATGCCACCAAGAGGGAGGGAAAGAGAGAGATTGTATGTAAACAGTCTTTATATAACTATTTTTGTTAAAATAAGATTTTAATCCAAAGTAAATACAAGCCTATACGTGCTAAAATCTCCAGCAGACCAACGGATCATCCGATATAATTTTTTTCTTCTTCTTTAGGCCGTACGACCGTGTTGAATATAAAGACTTTATGAATGGCGGAACGATACATAGAAGTGGGAGGGGTATCTGTGCTAGCGTAGTAATACTACTGTAGCAGTAGTGCCGCCGCAGCAGTAGTATTAGCAGTAAACGTTTAGGCCAACTGCTGGGATTCTTGAGGATCATTTAGCACTTCTTACAACTACTCGAGAAATGAGTTTTTATAGCCAGAAGTTAAATTTTCTAATCCAACAATGCCCATGATAGCCTTCAGTGTTATCCTGAATTATAACGAGGCCAAATTGGGTGGAGCCTCATGTAGTCATCATTCTCACGATAATTATTGGTGAAGGTTTAAAGCCAAAATACGGTACCAGCTATTTTTTTTCAGTAAATAGGTAGATAACCAATAAATATAAATTGCTTGACATTGGATATAGCAGTTATCAAATCAAGCTTGTCTACTATGTCTCTGAAAATTACCAACTATTCCCTACATCTTGTCAATCTGATTGTGACATATAAAGTAGACTGTAATTTCTTAGGACACTTATCTTGGTAGTTAGATTAATAATCAAAGTGGTTTGGTATTTATTAACATATTTTGTTGGTTTGTTTATTATGACAATTATCAGTGAAGAGGTTCAGAGTTCATAAAGGTGTACTGCTTTGGTTGTATTTAAATGTTTATGTCATTGTTGCCAGAGGTCTAGCCTTCGTTACGTATAGCCAATCAGCCATCGAGAAAAAGGGAAGAAATGCTGTCATAAGTTGCGTAACGAGTGTGTTCGGAACCTTTTCTCTGAGTAAGTTGGCCTGTCTTCGAAAATAGTCACTTTTACATTATAAGTACCAAATTTATTCAACTTACGTAATGCAGAATACAGTCAGAATTTATGTGTAGATATAATGTGTATTCTGAATAAGCGTTATATTTATGAAATGCATAGATAAAAAGTTATTGCGAAAAAACCGTGTTACAGAGACCCTGAATCTCATAGTAGACAGTTTAAACAGATGATATTAAGCATTAAATTAGCATTTTTTTTAGTCTTGTATATATATGTACTGGTTGACCAACCTGGGGTTGCCTGGGAAAACTCTGAATGACAACCGATAAACTCTCTCTCTTTCTCTCTCTCTCCTCCCAGACCCCTCCACTCTCTCACTTCCTCTCCCTCTTACTCTCTCTCTCTCTCTCTCCTTCTCACTTTCCCCCTTCCCTATTAGGATAGTTGTTTCAGCTACCTTGTCCAGCACTTTTGACACTTTATATTTCACCACTTCTCACCCCCTGTTCCTATTGGGGCTGAACTTGGACTTAATGGGCATCAGGAGTATATATTCATCCCAGTGACCTCAAAAACTATGCATTAGGCACTAATGTCTGTCATCTTTTACATTTTTTTTACACCTTCCCCCCCCCCCCCCCCCCCCCCCCCCCCCCCCCCCATTTCTTATCAAGTTGAACTTGGACTCAAATGGCATTAAGAGTATCATTTTCTTCTCAGCAACTTCAAAAACTATGGATTAAACACTAATATCTGTAGTGTTTGGTTATATTTACATGTCTCCAACGTCCCTCCCACTTCCCACTCACTGGTCCCCTCCTATTCTATCAGGGCTGAACTTGGATTCTAAGGTATTGGGAGTGTCACTGTTCATCTCAGCCACCTCAAAAAGTATGGATTTGATACTATATTCTGTCATTTTCGGTTATTTTTTCATGTCACCCTCTTCCTACCTCTTCTCACCCCTCTCCCTATGGGAGCTGAAATTTGACTTGAAGGACATCAGGAGTGTCACAATTCATCTCAGCAACCTTGAAAACTATGGATTAGACACTAAATCTGTTGTTTTCAGTGATTTTTACATTTCACCCCCTTCCCACAAACCCCCCTTGAAATAATAATAATAAAAATATTAGCCAGCACCTGGCCAAGAGTACTTGCCTTTGCCATGCCATCACCCTGCACATAAGCTTTACCATTAAAAATAAAAGCAGTGTCCTGCACCACCGAGGTTAAAAGTTTCTTGAAATTGTCATAATTAAAACCGTGAAACAGTGTCATTATTGGTAAAGGTCTTATTCAAAAAAATAATCTGTACAGTTTCTTCTAAAGGAACATTTGTGAATAAGGCGTCAACGTCAAGGCTTACCATAAGCAAGTCTGAGTCCTAACACAAAATCCTTCCCTTAAACTCGAGCGAATCTTTAAAGGAAAAACAGCTTAAATATAATGGGGAAAAAAAGTGGTGCTTCAAAATTTAATGTTTTTCACCTTTATCACCAGACAAACACTTCGACATTAAGAGTCCCAAGCACCGATACTTGCGGCAGCTGATAGCGGACTCCATTCCTGCGACCAACAACGTTATAGTGTCTGACATGCTGCCATGGACGAGCACCGTTCTGCCGAAATCCGTCTTTCGCGCCCTTTTCAAAGTGGATAAATTTATCGAAATTGTAGACAAGTTCCATGAATTTTTCCAGGTAGATGGTGGTTTAATTCTATGTTTGAAGGAGCTTAATGGAAGCACAGTTTATTCAAAAGATACTCATATATATGTCTATCACTATATATATGTATATAACTCATGCTTACTATATAGATTTTCATTAACAATTTCTTATTATAAGGGGAAAACTTTTCCTCCTGCAGGAGATGATCGAAGAGCACAAAGAGTCCCTGAATCCTGACGACCCGAAGGACCTGATCGACGCCTACCTCCTGGAGATGAAGGACAGGGAGGAAAATCCGGGAGAGGCTGAGGGCGTTCGTCATGGTAGTTTCCTCACTTTTGTTTATCTTCACCTTTTATATTTATCGTCCTTCTATTCCTTGTTATTGTCCTTGCTTCGCTTAATCTGTTCACACACAAAACACATACACACGTATATATATATATATATATAGATATATATATATATATATATATATATATATATATATATCATACATATATATATAATACATATATATATATACATATCATATATATATATATATATATATATATATGTATATATATATATATATACATACATACATACATACATATATATATATATATATATATATATATATATATATATAATATATATATATATATATATATATATCTTCTTTCCCACCGTTATTCCCACATTATGGGGTCGGTTGACTTAGCCCCCCTCTACTGGCGTCTATTAAAGGCATCATCCTCCACCAAACCTCTTGTCTCTATATCTTCCTTAACTTTATCTCGCCATCTAATTCTCTGTCTCCCTCTCGATCTTCTTCCTCTAACAAGTTCCTTCCAAGCCATCTTTTAGGTAGGAGTTATCTACCTACTTTTACTTTTCCATAGAAACAAACTTTGAATCACCTCCATTAAGAAAAAGAGCTTTATAGAGCATTGCTTCCCTTTTGAGATGAATTCATTTGGTTTAAAGGAGTCTGCTTATGAGTCTCCTAAAGGTAAGTGTAAACGCACTTCACTGCAATGGTAGTTTATCAATTTCAGCAGCACCATGGGCCTAGCTAATTTACTGTGTTTTCACGTGATTCTCACAGACCTATCTTAGATTTTAAGGCTTCCAAATCTGACCAGCACCTCACCAAAGTCAAAAACATATTGGCTTTAACTTTCTGCGTTCATTAGTTGGTATATATGTTGCTTGATTATTTTGATGACGTTTTTTTTTTTCTGGACTCTGCAGAGGCTGACTTACGGGCCGTGCTCTTCGACGCGCTCTTTGCCGGCAGTGACACGACCTACAACACCATGAAGTGGATATTCCTCTACTTGGCGGCCCATCCGGATAAGCAGCGGAAGTTGCAAGAGGAGCTGGACAGTGCCGTCCCAAGTGGCACTCTCGTGACGCTGGAGGACAAACCCAGGTAGCTAAAAAAAAGAAAGAAAAAAAAAAAAAAGGTTCTTCGGTGTAATCGAGTTTTCTGTATAGCTTATAATCACGGCCACCAAAAATGTAGATCTATCTTTCGCCGGTCTCGGTTTAATTCTGTATGAGCCGCGGCCCAAGAAAATCTCAGCCGGCCCTTGTGGCCTGTGTTATTGCGTTGGCAGAAGCACGATCATGGCTAACTTTAACCATAAATATAATAAAAACTGCCGAGGCTATAGGGCTGGAATTTGGTATGTATGATGATTGGAGGGTGGATGATCAACGTAACAAATTGCAGCCCTCTAGCCTCAGAAGTTTTCTAGATCTGAAGGCGGGCAGAATAAAGTGTGGGCGGACGGACGGATAGGCAAATCCGGCACAATAGTTTTCTTTTACGGACAACTAAAAGATAAAGAGAGAGAGATAAAGGACGGGGTGTAGGCCTAACGCTCCTGTCTTGTGAAATACCAAACGTTATGATAACTGGGAATTGATTACCTATTTTTAATCCGTTGTCATTAGTACCATATCGCTGCAGATTTTTTCCCTTTATAATGAAGAGTCGTTAACCCTTACCCAATGCTTTTCTTTCATCCGGTCTTGAGACAGGCTTGTGTTCATGATCTGTTTCATAGTTGCTAATCCGGTCTTAAGACAGGCTTGTGTTCATGATTTGTTTCGTAGTTGCTAGATAACTGAATCTTCCCTCTGCTTCAAGGATTCCCTACACTGAGGCCGTAATCAACGAAGTCCTTCGCATGTCTAGTCTCACCAACGTAGGCCTACCTCACTGCCCAGACAGGGACATGGTTCTAGCTGGATATAAGATCCCGAAGGTAAGAATTATTTTCAGCAACATAATATATACCATTTACAAAAGTCTGATTTGTTCGCCCTTGCTTAAAGGCAAGTAGTAGTAGTTGAAGTAGGGATTAGATGAAGCCAGCCTTGTGCTGGCACAGGCTCTTGCTTTTCAGCAGCCTATAACGGAAGCTTGAATTTCAAGTCAATAACTGAAGTTCAAACACATGTTTTGATAATTGTAACATGGTTCGAATTCTTCTTTATTTTTCCCGTAGGGAAGTATGGTCACCTCAGTAACAGCGTCTATCCACTTCGATCCCAGGTACTGGGACCAGCCTGATTTGTTCCTCCCTGAACGCTGGCTTAGTCCAGAAGGAAAGTTCGTCATGAGAAAGGAAGGTTACCTGCCCTTTGGCACAGGTAAATAGCTAGGTACTTTATTTTCGCTGATGGCGAAAGAGGAATTATTCTCATTTGTGTTTCTTTGCATGCGTGTACAGATGTATATGTGTAGGCCGCCTGAGCGTGTATGCCGTCAAATAAACAACGTTGCAAGGGCTCTTCGAAGGCACAATGTAATCCATGACTGGTTACAAGTGTGGCAGAAGCAAGGTATAATGACGTAACAGTGTAGAGGAAGTTATTAACCAAATTCCCTAAGATGAAATCATTTTCAAAATGCCGATAAGCTGTTTATACATTGATCATTATCATCCCTGTGTAGGTTATTCCGAGATCCAGAGGCCTTCATCATTCTTTCACTACTTCTCTCTCTCTGTCTCTCTCTCTGTCTCTCTCACGGGAACAAAAAGAAAAAGCTATAATCCCATGAATATATTTCCATTCACAAACAGGTTGAGTCTAGTTTCCATCATTCAGTATTCACACGGAATTTAATACCACTTTCCAGACAAAAAACTCATAATTCATGTAGTTTATCATCTCCATTTACCAAGCAAAAAAAAACTCGCCATTCTCATGGAATTCCATTCCACCTTCCAGGTAAGAGATCGTGCGTGGGAGAGTCTCTCGCGCGCATGGAACTGATGATATTCACAGCCACCGTCATGCAGAATTTCACGATCAGTCCACCAGAGGGAAAGACCATCGACTTACTACCAGATTTCGACAACAGGGTCATTCACATGTCTAGGAAACAGGATGTCGTCTTTACCAGCAGGAATCTATGACTTGCATTGCCTAAACCCCACCCCCGCCCCCAACATCCATGGAAGTATAGATGTTTCTGCCCGAGAACTTGGTCTGTTACGAGTCTGTCTTTGGTCTACCTAGTCTCCGGACCTCCACGAGATGGTTAACTTCCGGGAAAAAATATTCGTAGTTAATTATTTGTTTTGATTGTATCATTATTATCGCTCATACATTCAAACACTCGTAAGTAGAAGAGTTCATAAATTGAATATTAACTGCTTTCACCTGTTTTATGTTCCTTAGTGTAGTACTTTTCTTTCAAATCGTATTGATTCTATCCACTATGATTAATATATTTTGGTGGTCCGGTAATAACTAACATTAATAAACAACAAAAATACATCCTTGACTTTTTTACAGTCTTCGAAGCAGTGTTGCTCGCGCTGGCATAAGGCCAGCTTAATCCAAAACCAAATTACTTGACTGGGGCTTTGAATTACCTGGGGTTAATTTGGTTTTAATCGTACTCCTAAAATTCAGGATGTTTTGGAAATTGTATGAAAAGACACACAAATACAAAATTAATCATATGGAAGGGGAACTCTCTCTCTCTCTCTCTCTCTCTCTCTCTCTCTCTCGAGCCAGCCAAATTACTATGACGGCTTGATATACTGCATAACATCATAGCTATATATAATATGATGTATACTTTTATGTAAAATAAGCTTAAAGAAGTTATAGATGCTAATGTAAATATTTGTCTGTGGCCAAATCCAGATAATGGATCTAGCGATAAGTTTCTGTCAGCGGAACAACAGAAGACAGTGACACACCTCTGCCAGACGCACGAAGCCTGGCAGCGTCAAAATTTGCAAGCTAGGATGACGAAGGAAGTTTTATGTGTAGGAAGCAGATAAACATATTATTCGTCCCTCACGAATTTTATGACTTGACTCTTGATCATTCATCCTCGCATGACTTGTCTTTCCTAAGCGTTTCTGCATTGAATACTCGATGAAAAACGCTGTCTCAGAAGATGAAACATCATTCATCCATTGAGAATGCAAATATTACTGTTTTGTTAGTTAATTATGGGCTTCCTGGCATGTCTATATCTTACCTTCTGTACCTACCAGTTCTGTATCTATTTTCTATTTTCTAGTCACTTTCTTTATGTTCTTCATTTATTTCTCCATCTCTCATTCTTCTTCCATCGATTTTTCTTCAACGAAAATATAGGTTTGTGTAAAGTCTCACGTGTGTGTTTTTCACTGCGCGTGTGTTAGACGAACTTACCTGTCAGGCATCACGTAGCTCAGAGACACCAGTAGGTATCTTAAACCTGTAATGAATCTCTTCAGAAGCCGAATTAAGTTAATCTTTTAAGCCTGAATAAATGAAAGGAGACTATACTTCCATAAAGAATTCAAAGATGTCTTAAGAACTGAAAATTACGCCATTTCTCAGAAGATATCTATCAGTTTCATTGCAGTTGAACCCACTGAAATGAACAGCTGTTCTGAGAGGCCCTAAACAATGCCAGAACTCTGTCTGGCAACGCCAATCCCACCTCTCAAGTTTAAGAGGGACAAATGACAAAGGCAAACAAGTCTATCAGCTTCAGCCCAGCTGTCAGGTCTACTATATAAAGTGTCTTTTCATGAACTTGTGGCAAAGACAAGTGGTCTACTATTTTCAGCCCAGTTCCAAGGTCTTGTAGACGAAGTGCCTTATCAAGAGCCTATGACAGAGGCAAGAATTTTCAGTTTCAGCTCAGTTCTAAGAAGAGAAGTGCCTTTTGAAGAGCCTGTAACAGGTGCAAGAACTCGATCCGTTTTAGCCTCGGGTGGGATTGTTATCCTGATGATAATTTTTTGCTTTTTTTTTGTTGATTTATCCAAAGTGTAATTATATATATATATATATTTATATATATATATATATATATATATATATATATATATAAATGAGATTGAAGGTGGTAATCTCTCTCTGATACGGTGGTTCAACGGTTCAATGACCTGAGTTACAAAATGGCTGCCAACTACAAGAAGAAATTATTTTTTAAAAAGCTCAAAGTGAGAGAGAGAGAGAAGAGAATAAGGCTTAGGAATTCTCTTCTACCCTTTATATCTCCAGGTTCTTGCAGCCTTCCCTCTCTTAAGGGGCGCTGTGGTAATGCACTGGCATAAGGCCCAGCCAAGAGACAAGAAAACAAAGAACTTGATAAAGATAAGGACATTGAACACAGAAAAATAATCACCTAACCGGAAATATTCACTGAATATGCATCTAAATATAGTATTAGTATTAAGCTGTACGACATTTGGGTATGGAATGCCCCAATTGCCAGCCAACGGGATGCTACAAGTGTTGCATGAATAGGCCGAGTAGCTACTTGCCGTTTTTACTATTATAGTGACTATCGGGCTATCCACACCGATAGTTCGAGTGAATAGTTACTACGCTGACGCAGAAAATATCGGCTACTTCTGTTGTTTGATTTCGTCGGAAGGAAAAGTCAGGTATGTTTTTGGAGAGTTTTTATTGGGTGTGGTCAGTACTTGTAGGGTGACCATATATATATATATATATATATATATATATATATATATATATATATATATATATACCTATATATATATATGTGTGTGTGTATGAATGTATGTGTTTATATATATGAATGTATGTATATATGTGTGTATATTACTCAGAAGATGAAGTCTATTCATACGGAACAAGCCCACAGGGGTGCCATTGACTTAGAAAGAAGCGATTTTATTTATTATTAAAGAAAAAAAAGTGATAAATGATAAATGTGTTATATATATATATATATATATATATATATATATATATATATATATATATATATATATATATAGTACTGGTAATCTTCTTAGGCACGAAGATATAGTAATGCAGTTGTATTCCACATAGGAAAATGAAAAAAGGTATATCTCAGAAAATGCCCACACAGTTTCGTCCTCCAATGGACCTCTTCTTGGAGCGTTTATTAATAAACGCTCCAAGAAGAGGTCCATTGGAGGACGAAACTGTTGGGCATTTTTCTGAGATATACCTTTTTTCATTTTCCTATGTGGAATACAACTGCATATATATATATATATATATATATATATATATATATATATATATATATATATATAATATATGTATATATATATATACATATATATATATATATATATATATATATGTGTGTGTGTGTGTGTGTGTGTGTGTGTGTGTGTGGTGTGTGTGTGTGCGTGCGAGTATCCTACTATATCTATATATATATAGAATATTATACATATATTATATATATAATTTAATATATATTATATATATATATAAACCTTCTAATTATAATTTTCATATACGATACTGGGATATTATTTATTTATTACGGTAAGAACAACACCCAAAAATGCAAGTCTAAGGACTGGCGGCAATGTTGGCATTCCTGATCTGATTGGGCGCCGCAGAGCTGTTACACTTTAACGCCCATATATGGATGGACCTTGGACAATGGGCGCATCCGTGATTCAGTGGCGAACGCCCTACACTGCTATAATATACTGGCATAGGTAAATATCCACCTAATTACGCAGCTTCTGAACCAAGATATAAGAGTATTCTGTTATGATAACTTCTTCGAAATTTACTTAAAACGAAATGCAATTCACTGTTTATAATATTTCTGTGAGTTTATTCGTTATGGCACTGAATTACTAAATTATTATCTTAATTTCCTTTTGTTACTGCATGTTGATGGCTCTTGAATCAAGGCAGCTTATAACCAGTGTGGAAACTGCGTGCAGTTATTCATCTTTTTATCTAAACTTGAACCATAAATCTTTATCAGTTTGCCAGTGTGGAACTTTAAATAATTACTTATTCAACTAAATTGGAACTTTACATATTTATCTGTTTATCGATTATAATGTTTTCTCGTGGAAAGCAGTGAACTAACGAATAATCATTTTTGTTATTGGTTAAACTCTCTCTCTCTCTCTCTCTCTCTCTCGTTACCATATCCACAAGCCTCCCACGCATCTCTCATGACTAACCAAGAATAAACGAAGAAGAAGAATAGTTAAGAATGAATACAGATCTAATCTATGACAAGCAGTTGAAAGCATTACCAATTCCCATCGGAGCAGTTAGCATTGGCCTTTACGAAACTTACAAGAAGTTCGGTTGTAAATTATACGTTACTCACAATACATAACCCATTTTAATGTGGGCATTCACACGCGAGTTAATGTTCACAATAAATGTAATTACGAATCATCCACACAGACACGCACACAAGCGCCTCGAATGCGTGATTGGTATGGTATTAGCGTCCCATCTCGGTGGTCGCGGGTTCGATTCTCGGCCATTCCATTGAGGAGTGAGAGATGTGTATTTCTGGTGATAGAAGTTCACTCTCGACGTGGTTCGGAAGTCACGTAAAGCCGTTGGTCCCGTTGCTGAATAACCACTGGTTCCATGCAACGTAAAAACACCATACAAACAAGCAAACAAACACAGACACACACATTCAACATTGTCCAGAAAGCAGGTGCCATTAAGCACTGCCGTCTCGTAACAAGATAACGTCATTACGTTACAGATAAGAATGGTGTCTACTTAGCATGCCAATGCCAACAAGCATAGCATTATATTATCCTGATAACCAGATAATTCAGAAGATTTTGACTGATAACCAGTCGCTATAACATTGTAAGTTTTTTTAAATCTTTACCGCTTCCAGACGACTTAACAGTCTGACTGGAACTTAGTTACCTTAATGATTTCTTTTCTTAAAACAAACAAATAAGGGAAATATATCAAAACTGTAAATTTCTTAATATTATTCTGTCCATATAAGTATAACATTGTTTCTGTGCGTCAATTTGTTAGGCCTGTTTATAGACATCTGTCATTATAGTTGCACATCCAAGCCCATAAAAGAAAACTGTCCATGGCGTCCCAGATTATGCCTACCCACATTTTCTCAAAGCCGACGGCCTATATATTTATCTTTTGACGCCACGTCATTGCACAAAACAGTTAATCAATTAACCATGATAACAGAGCTGATATGTGTAGTACATGAAGGTTGGTAAATTAGAACTTCAAGGAATAAAACGAGACATTATGGGATACTTCAGTGCAGTTTAGACCCGAGAGATCAAGTGTCAAAACAGATGACTAGTGACCTTGAAAGACTGAAGAGTACAGACGTCAGTGATGGCACAGCGCACACACACACATATATACAACCACACACCCACCATTATTCACAGGCTTCGCATTAACATGTAAGCATGAAAGAAATGCGGCCGTTATGGTTTGAAAGATGGCTAAAGAAAGTTAAAAATCTAACAACAGTTACAAAATTGGGCAGATTGGAATCCCTTTGGGACAGACCAGAACCGTCTTATTCAAAGTTCTTTAAAGATCTTCCATAACGAAAATTTTAAAGATTTTCAAAGATCTTGTGTATTACTTTTTATTTACGCGCCTGGTCGCATGTTAAGAACATTGATAATGATATAGAACAAATGTTGTCGAACTAAACAGTGTATATGTGACGGTAGTTACTCTACACAGCCCTAAGGTAACGTGCACCGATTTGGAGGCTGTAATTGGGAAAATAGAATTATATAAATTTCCTTACCTTGCTGAATGTTCTGTAAGTGGGTTATCTTATTAGTATATAATTTGGGAAAAAATTAAATTGATGTGTCCTTATATGTGTTTATTCTTTGCTAGGGGTTCTTATAAATTTTCCACCAATGTGTTTCTGGGCTCTTGGACTAATAAAACTTATTTCTTTGAAAGGCACTTTGTTGCAATTACGAGTTTGTAGGCACAAGGAAATTTTACTGGGTACGATACGATAGTCACTTCACTGTCTTTCGCACACCACACTTTGCACTTTCTCTCACTTCTGTTCTCTTCTTCTTCTCGGTTTTACTACCCCGCCACTCTGCTGTTCTCCCCTCGGTAACCCTCTGTCTTTTTTTCTTCTCTTATCTTCTCTTCTGTCTTTCTCTCTCTCTGTCTGGCCTTTTTATTAGGATGATATCTTCTTAGCACCGCCTTTGGATTTTTGGATTTTGACTGGGTGTGGCATCTTCTGAAAGACTTCTTGTGTCTTAGTGGCTACAGACTTTATACAAAACCGCCTTCCTGTCAATTCTTCTATAGTGATTCATAGACTCTAAATTAGGAAACGCCTCTTGTTCATGCCCTGGCTTTTTGGGGGTGTATCCCTGCTGAGACACATTTCTGGGGTGTCCCATGACCTGGCACTCACGGCTTTGATTTGTCAAGACTCGATGCCTACTCTTGGAAAGGGTGGAGCCAAGATTTTCACACGATCCACCTTTGAAACAAGGAAGCCTTGAGTTTCCCTCGGTTATATTAAACAGAAGGCCCTTGAAAAGGTCCAACCTTACATTAATTCTCCGACACTCGAAGTGTCACAAATGTTGGGCGGGCCAAAAGAGTCACTTAATCTTCGGAGATGAGGCTTACAGAGTTTTGGGGAGATGGAAACCAGATGCCTGACGGCTAAAGACCTGGTCGTTTTGGAGTAACAAGATCCTTTCTTAAAAATCATTATTCATTCCCTTTCCCATTTCCGTGCCATTCTCTCAGTTCTTTGTAAGTTAATGCCTTTTGGAATAATTTCCTTAATTCCTTAACGACACTGTAACATATATATGGTTTATGAGAGGTTTTACTGGCTGCCTGAGAGCACAAGAGCCCGTGCTGGTACAAGCCAGGCTTTTTCTAGAACGAACGAGTGTTCTGTCTATCTATTTATCTATAATATTCTATATGAAAATCACCTCTATTGCAGTTCTCGCGAAGGAGATGCTGATCGAATTTTTTTTATTGGTGACTTCCCTGGTCCTCCTCTGGGTGGCGTTGAGGAGGCCCTCTGGGCTACCTCCTGGTGAGTTCAGATCTAACAGGGAACCCTCGGAGGGTTACTTAGTGAATTTATTTATAGAATTTTGTCAAATAGTCTACCCATTCTTGAGATACAAGTAAAAACATTTTTCTTCTCAATCAAGTTGACTAAGGGAATCATCTTAGTACCTTGGTGTTGGTTCTAACAGTAGTCTAGTCATTACTACTGTCTCTTTTGCAGGACGATGGGGTCTGCCTGTGATCGGCTACGTTCCTACGAGTGGCAAATACATCGACGACGTCCTGAAGGACTTCCAGAAGGAGTTTGGTGACATATATATGTGAGTCTTACCAGCCAGACTACACTTTCTCCCTTTTTATACTGTGAGAGTCAGTAATCCTAGACCTACGCTGCTTGGTGTCTTATTTCCCCTCCATAGTCAAGCTCTGAAACTCTTTGCCTTTCTAGTACTTCTTTTTTCTTTGTTTCCAAGATTTTCCTGGCCCCTTACTCTGCCATAAATTGATCATTGCATATATTACCTGATTTTCCTCACCTGTGACCAATTAAGTTTCAAGCAATTATTTTGCAGATGGAAATTTGGAAGCAGACTTCAAGTCTTCATACACGATTACCATTTAATCAAGCAGGCTTTTGGGAGTCCAGATTTCGTCAGCAGGCCTGACATGGAACTGTTCAAAGCCTATGAGGATGATATTTATGGTAAGTGTCTACCTTTTTCGTGCTATGTACAGCCAGTTCCCAAAGCGGTGTCGCCCCGACAGGCTTGGCTCGGATTGATCATGCCCTTCTTGCCCTGAAAGTGGCTCACGTTCAAACAACCGATGCATAGTTAGAGTAGTTCGAATAGGAGGAGGAGCGAAATTATGGTAATCAGGCAAAGAAATGAGGTAATGAATGAAATATATATAGACAAAGAGAGAGAGAGAGAAGGTGGAGGGGGGAGGGTGAGATATAATAAGAGTACAGGGACGGTAACGAAAGAATTGCATACAGTGTATGGAGAGAGAGAGAGAGAGAGAGAGAACTTTTATTCCTGTTTAGTTATTAATCTGATCGATATATTTGAGACCATCTGCTTTAATAAATATGTTACCGTATGTATTTTGGAAAATAATTATGAAATCTTATCACATCGTATTGTTTTCAATCGTTATCATATTGTCTATATAAAAAGCCTTAAATATTGTTGGAACTGATTATTCATATTACTGTTATTCAGACGGTATTATCCTCCATTTCATAATCCTATAAGCAGCTGTATTCTCTCTCTCTCTCTCTCTCTCTCTCTCTTATATCACCTGAGTCCACTATTTGGATTATGGTAAACGTTTGATATGTTATTTGGATGTGACCAAGGATCACAAAACCATAAATGGCTACTTTACCAACTTGGGCTTGCCTGCATCTGTTTTTGCCCTATAATTACCTGCATTACCAATAATATACACACCAGGTTTTGTTACCGTGGGTTGTATGATTCATCAAAGCATCAATTTTACAAGGATAATATTTTATTAATCCATCCTAAGAACACATTACTAGGTATACTCATCTAGTACAGGATTTGGATGCTATTATATTACATGAAAAAAATAGTTAAATAACATAGGTAACGGGTAAGAATTCAATTAAATTCGTTACATGAATATTTCATTGCATGTAAAAATAAAAATAAACTATACTTAATGTGCAACTTCATACACCTTGCGAGTATGAATACGTATATCTACATCTACGTATATTAATGACCTCGTTAAGCGGGTCCAACCACCGCGGGCGTCTATTACCTCGTTCAGGCGGGTTGGCATGGAGGCTACGAGGCGTTCTCAAATGTTTGGTCAGCGTCGCACGGATTCCCATACATCTCTCACTGATCGGTCACTAGTATCGCATGTCCGTTCTGGTCCCATTATTATTTCTTGTTTCATTATCCCCCATTGATTTTCTATGGGGTTGATATCACAGCCTTTGGCAGGCCAGTCCATTACCTGAATTTCAGGGTGCCTCCTGCACCACTCGATCACAATGTGGACAAAGATGATGGTTTCGTTGTCAGGTTTTGTCATGGCTCTTACTGTTGGCAGCATCACATCTTGTAGAAGTAATACATATTCCCTGGCATTCAACTTGCCGTTCACCCTTACTAGTTCCCCTAGGCCGTGACTCGACATCCAGCCCCAGTAATTAACTCCAACCCTGCCGCTCCTGGCTCTCTTGAACGTTGCTAGCATCATATCTTATGCCGATGCGTCGCCAAACATGCCTTGCTGTGGCCTCCGCCGACGTAAAGTAAGTGTAGATCATTGTAATTACTGAATAAACCTCCACAAAGGTTGCGAACACACGACTGTCAAGACCACGGGCGTTATACAGATCGTGTATGGCTGTGTGGCACGTTACCTCGTAGGAAAACAGGGATTCTTAAAGCAACCGATAGTAACAGTCATTAACCAGATATACGAAGACGATTTTTCCTCAGTTCGACACCAAATTTCTCTCATACTTTTTCTTTTTCGTATTATTGCTTCAACCTCCTTCAAATTGTACCAACTCTCTCCCACCTTGCTATCCAACCTCTTATCCTCCTTTCACTGTCATGATTCCTGGGGAGGAATACCATTGCTAGGATTGGAATTATTTTCGAAACCAATTGTGGGGGCTGTGGTTGTCTAACCAAATACCAGAGTGTTTGGACCATAAGAATGTCAGTATCTTTTTATTGGCATGTGGAACTATCTCAGTACAAAAATTGGCCCTCGCACGATTAAAGTGGGGATGATTGTATTCCTGAAATGCTCTCAGTCCTATCAAGCAGGTTGACTTACACTTGAGCCACCCTAATCATGGTGATACTACCGTCCCTTCGGGGTAGAGTATGGAGTGGACATTCGGGAGTCAGCTCACACTGGTGTCATTGGTAGTGAAATTAATCTCATAGAAGGCTAATGAGGTTTCTTTTAAGGTGACAGGCAGTCTGAAAATTTTCTTCCTCTAAAATATTCGTCCCCCCAAACCCCCCAACCCCGCCCCCCCCCCCAAAAAAAAAAAAAAAAAAAAAAAACCCCCCCCCCCCCCAAAAAAAAAAAAAAAAAACTAATATTGATGATGTTTCCTCTACCCCTGGATCCTATGGCGAACCCCAGACACTGTTGACGACCTCTGCCAACATGAGTAAGGAAAACCCTGTTGACGGCCTAGGCAATAACCAGGATCACTCCACTAATAAAGGATCACTCCACCTAGAAAAAAAAATTTATACCAACCCACAAGGAATTTAAAACGCTATGGCGATAATATAGTAATAAAAGCTGGCAATGAGACTCAAAACAGTATTATTAAATAATTTTACATCCTCTTCTACGGATAATATTTTGAGTGTCTTTCCCCACCACACCCTCAACCATGCAAAGGGAATAATTTATTGTGGTGATCTCTGTGAGTTTTCAGAAGAGGCCATACTGAAGAGGTGCCCACCTACTGTTAAAAAACTAAAAGGAAAAAGCAATGCCATCTTATTGGTGTTTTCCACACCATATCTTCCTGACTATATCAAAATTGGACACTTAAACATCCATGTCAAAAAATTTCACCCAAGGCCCATGCGGTGTTATAGGTGCTGTGATTTCGGCCATGTCAGTGTCAGATGCACCAATGAGAAAAGATGTTGAACTGCTCAGTTCCATGATCTCTCTTCTGAGTGCATAAGAGAAGTTTTATTTCCATTGTAAGGGAGTTCATTCTCCGAACTCTAGACAATGTCACCAATATATAAAGTGGAACAGGCTCTAGTTGAAACAGTTAATAATGAGCATATTACCTTTGGAGGCACCAGGAAAAAACTCTTGGGAAATAATAATACCAGAGGAATAACTTATTCAAGTATTTTATCCAGTCCACGTGATTCGACTTATGGTTTTTAAAACGGTGCTTTCTTCCACAAGACCTAATTTGCAGAATCATAGCCTCTCCAACTCTTCTTCATCGAGTTACCCTGGACTATATTATTCTTGTACTAATGCAGCTACGCCTCATTATTCATTTCAACATAAGTATACCAATAGAATAAATGAAAATGCAAAAAG
Source organism: Macrobrachium nipponense (assembly GCF_015104395.2). Lineage (NCBI taxonomy): Eukaryota > Metazoa > Arthropoda > Malacostraca > Decapoda > Palaemonidae > Macrobrachium > Macrobrachium nipponense. The sequence goes on from NC_087207.1 coordinate 55,785,423, forward strand.
CAATGACACTCAAAACGATAAAAATAAACAAGAAACTCTTACGCCAATACAAAACTGATTTGGGATACTCAGCACTAAGGAGACTTCCAAAGATATAGAAGATCTCTCCGAAGTGGATATGGTTGATCTTGAACCCCAAAAATCTAACCCTGAGAGAATAATAACGGGTCCTTGAAAATGCAACCCTTCCAAAATAAAATTTAAAAAAATCTAATAAAGAAGAATGTTTGGGTGAACCTGAAGAGGTTTCTTCTAATGTTCTTATGGAGGAAGATTTGTTGGTTGAAGTACCAAATCGACTTGTTGAAGAAACAGATACATTGCCTCAACTCCAAGTCACTGAATCTGAACTTAATATAACAATTAATGAAGCCATTAAACATGTGGTAAAGGTCGAGGCCCATAAGAATCCTTCTGATACGCAAGTAACAGAAGAAAATCCAATTACCAATGCACCCCTCGAAGAAATAAATCTTTCTCCAGTTATAGGCATAACTGGGAAATCAATGATTTCTCACAAAACAACCGAGAATAAAACTGCCCACAAAATCTCTTGCGAGTGCAATGATTGCTTCTTATCTGAAATTAATGATATTAAGAACATGAATATACACAAAATTAATAATGTAATCGATAACTTTGTCAAAAAAATAAATAGAATGAAAACCAATATGGTAAACTAGACACACACTGTTCATTTTGAAAAATTTATAGAAAAACCTAACCATAATCCAAATGATAATAAAGCAAACCATAATCAAAGTAAACATCGGGAAGTAATATTTAAAGAATCGAAACCTAATAAAAAAGTAATGCTAACGCAGTTAAACAGAAACCTAACTCTGATTCATTAGGAAATGCTATATACATTCATAACAAAGTAACTGACGATGCCATGACAATTAAAACTTCAGTTTCAATTATCTGGAGTTAAATTACATCTGAATGATAACACCTTTAGTGTTTACAATATGTATAATCAACCTTCTTGCAATTATGATCTGTAAAATATACCCAAAGATTTGCCAGATATGCAAGAGGATTTCATATTAACTGGAGACCTCAACGCCCGCAATCCCCTTTGGGACACGAATTGAGTTAGTGTTGATACAAATGGTTCCAAGATTGAACAAATAATAAATGATCGTAACCTCTGTATATTAAACGAGGGAGATATGAGCACTTGCTATTCAAAAACTCATGGAACATATTCATCAACAGATGTAACTCTGTTCCAACAATACTATTGATAGGTTTGAATGAAACGTCCTAGATGACCTATATGGCAGCGGCCATTTCCCTATTTTGATAACCATGTTTGGACATACACCAACTACTCGTATTCAACGTTATAATACAAATAAAGCTGACTGGGATAAGTTTAAATTTTATACGGGTCAAATGCCTCCTTTCAATTATTCACTCACAAGATCAGGATGAAACAAATGATTTCTTCGAAAACTTCATCACAAAAGCAGCTGACAAATCTATGCCTCTGACGAATGCCCGACCAATGAGACACTCGGTTCCTTGGTGGTCAGAGACTTTAACCCAATTAATGAATGAAACGCATGCAATGAGAAGAAAATTAGAAACCTTAAAAAAAACATTAAAAAATTTGAGTACTGGTCCCCTAATACTGGGAAATACCATAAACAAACTCGTTGATGTAGCCATAGAAATCAGTATTATGAAACCATATTTTAATAAGATATCTGCTAAATTCAGAAACGGACCAATAAAATGGAAGATAAATTCGTGGCAAAAATATGTATCCAGTATATCAGAAACTACTTCAATGCAAAAAGTGTGGCAGAAATTTAGAAAAATTAATGGCTCGCATAGCAGACCTGCCAGACATGCATTAATGCATAATGGCTCGCTAATTCATGATACAAAGGCAATATCTCAAAATGTTTATTGGACGCAGTATTGAGAAAAACATAAAAGCAGTCAAAATAATTTATTTGATTCCCACTTTCGATCCACTAAGAGAAAAGATGAAGCAATTCCATTGAATTTTGATACAGTGGAAGATATCTTCTACAATAAAAGATTTACTACAGAGGAAATGGAATTTGCATTATCAAATTGTAGATCAACGGCCCCTGATAAAGATAATATAAATTTTGATATGATAAAAAAATCTAGCCCCTTTGGGTAAGGCCTATCTATTAGATTTTTATAATCATCTTTGGACATAACATCTATTTCCAAAGGCATGGAAATTACTGGAAAAAATGGTAAATTATATATTGAACCGGCATTTACGTAGTGACAACATTTCATCAGCTTCAAAATTTGGCTCTCAAACAGAATGATCCACCTTGGCCTCTGTCACACTTGGAAAATTATATCCGTAGAGGTTTTGAACGAAAGGAAATCACAGTAGCCATATTTTTTGACGTCCAGAAGGTATAAGATACTATTTGGAGGCATTCAATACTAAAATCCTTACATCACAACAGTTTTCGAGGACACCTTCCTATTTTTATTAGAACTTTTGTTAGTGGAAGAACATTCCAAACTCGCATAGACAATATGTATTCAGAATCTTTCAACCTTGATTGTGGTGTACCCCAGGGTAGTGCTTTAAGTGGAACTATTTTTGCATTAGGAGGTAATGGCATAGTTGCTCAAATGTCACAGGGAGTGAAAAGTAGTCAGTATGTGGACGACTTTGCAATACACTAATCGTCAAATAATCTTCGTCACTTATAAAGAATTCTGAATAACGCTACTGAAAAAAGTCAAGCAAAAATAGCAGATGGAAGCAAAACCAGGATATAAATCTCACATTGGGCGACGCTCAAATCCAATTCCAGGATAAGGTAAAATTTTTGGGACTAATATTCGATACCCACCTCAGTTGGAAAGCGCACATATCATACATCAAATCGAAATTTAATAATGCTCTCAACCTCATACAATATGGGGAGCAAAGAGATCAACTCTACTGATGATCTATGAAGCATTAGTCTTATCTAGAGTAGATTATGGTAGCCCAATATATGGATCAGGATCTAAAGCTACCTTAAAGTCTTTAGATCCAATATATACTCGAGGTCTTAGTCTTTGCAGTGGAGCATTTAGATCTTCCCCTAATATCTCAGTCTTATGTGAAAGTGGGGAGCAACCTTTGTCATTACATCGAGACTGTAAAAGTGCGAAGTGCATTGAAGCTCCTATCCACCAATTCTCCAACAAAGAAACTCTTTAATCAAAGCGATGTATTTATAAACAATCATGAACCAGTTAGAGCGAATAGGCTATTACAATCAACAAACATTAGAATTAATCTTATTCAACCATCTTTTTTCCTCCTCCTTGGATCATGAAGAAAACAAGAATATGCTCTCATCTTTTTTATTTATCAAAAAGATATAACTATACACCGAGTCACCATAAACAGCATACCTTGGAACATATTCAGAGGAATGGACCTCGCTATGCTATATATAAATACTGATGGCTCTAAGTCTTCAATGGAGATTGGCTGTGTTGCAGTATACTCAGACAAAACAAGTCTGCTCTCATTACCTAGTGAAGCATGAGTATTTACTTCTGAACTATCAACGATTTTATTGTCAACTGACACGGTTAAAACAACTGAGGATAGGGTGAATCTCAAATTTATTATTTTTTTCCGATTCAAGAAGTGTCATTGAAGCCCTCAAAAGTTACACACAGAAATCAACTGATATTACAAATTAAAGAGCTCCTCAACCAACTATATTCTCGCGGGGTAAATATTGAAATATGCTGGATTCCTGCCCATGTTGAGTTGCCGGTAATGAAAAAGCAGATGCCGCTGCTAAATCGGCCATACATTTACCACACCTCGGTATTAAACTTCCTGACAATGATTATGTAACTATGTTTAAGAAGTTTTATGGTTAAAAAATGGCAGGAAATTTGGAATGATGAATCGGAAAATAATTAATTGAAACAAATAAAACGAATAATTTCTCCATGGGAATCATCAAATCAAAATGGCAAGAAAACTGAAGTAATTTTAACGAGATTTATATTCTGAGTTTCTCTGTTTTTAGGATTTTAATGTTTTTTATGAAAAATAGGTATTATAAATAAAATTCAGATATTTTTGTTCTATTTATATATATATATATATATATATATATATATATATATATATAGTATATATATATATGATATATATAATTATTAATATATATATATATATGTATATATATATGTATAAATATATACATATATATATGTATATGTATATATATATATACTATATACATATATATATATGCATATGTATATATATATATATATATATATATATATATATATATATATATATATAGTTTTTCACCCGAAATTTTTCGGGCCAGCCCTGTGGGAGTCAAGCCTGACTCACTGGGATGGTTAATCTCCTTCCTTTAATAAATAAATATACAAAGATGATCTCAGTAACCATATAACGCTATGTGCCAGTCGTCATGGTGAGTTAGAATCATTGATATTAACTATTATGAGTGAAGGAATTACGATCACCACCTTATAAATGTTGATAGGCGAACCCCATCAAGCCTTACATTAAGGTCACCCAATGTCACCTGTCCCCCATCGCCATTAACCCCCATTTTGTTATTTCCTCTTACCCCCCGCACTCATCATGTTCGGGATTTCAAGGTCTTACATTTATTATGAGATCGTTCTGGTGGATGTTTTTTGGAAGGTAAAATAATACTCGGATGACAGTATTTCATACGCCATTATATTTTCCAAATATTTACAATGATTTCATTATCAAAATTAAAAACATGGATATGTAAAAGAAAGAATGAACAGGAGATATCGAAAGTAATGGGTTTCTTGAATAGCTTGGAGGGGAAACACCGACAAGGTGTGTCTGACATTAGCTGCCGAAGCGACAATGAAGGCGGAGAGCCGGAGGCGCGGAGTGAGTGAGCAAATCTTAGAGTGAGCCGGGGTGGGGTTTGGGGAGGTTGAGGGGGGGGGGGGGGGGGGCCAGGTTAGCTAAGACGTGACCGATCTGCCCAGGTCTAAAGACTGTCACCCAATAATTTGAGACGCTAGATATGTTAATAGTATACGTCCTTTATACCCCACACATTCACTGCATTTCATTTCACATAATTCATTTTCACCAAGAGTTTCAGAAAGAATATAATAAATATAATATAATATAAGAAATATAACAGATTAAAATACTTTCTATTAAGTAGCCTTGATGGTTGCGAGAGGCGGAGCCAAGTGGCCCATCACACTCAAATACTGGTAGCTCAATTAAGTTGTCACAAATACAAATCCTGTGGTACTAGATTAACATATCCTGTAATGTGTTCCTAGCATAGATTAATAAAATATTACCCTCGCAAAATTGATGAATCATACAACCCACGGTATAAAACCTGGTATGTAACATCTTTGTGGCCAGATTCGTATATTATCGGTAATACGGGTAATTATAGTCAGTCAATCTAGGGCAAAAATATGTAGATGCAGCCAAGCACAAGCTGGTTGAGTGGCCATTTACGGTTTTGTGATCCTTGGCCACTTCCAAATAACATATCAAACGTTTACCATTATTTAAATAGTAGATCCAGGAGATATAAGACGGAGGGCAGAACAACAGATGGAGAGAGAGAGAGAGAGAGAGAGAGAGAGAGAGAGAGAGAGAGAGAGAGAGAGAGAGAATACAGCTGCTTAGGATGATTAAAAATTATATTTCCGTCTGAATAATATTAATATGAATAGTCAGTTCCAACAATATTTAAGGCTGTTTATATAGAAAATAGGATAACGATTTAAAACAATACGATATGATAAGGTTTCATAATAATTATTTCCCAAAAAATATAAGATAACATATTCTTAAAACAGGTCTCAAACATACCCATCAGATAAACTAAACAGAAATAAAAAGCTCTCTCTCTCTCTCTCTCTCTCTCTCTCTCTCTCTCTCACTCCATACACTATGCATTTCTTTCGTTACCGTTCCTCGTACTCTACTACATCTCACCCCCGCCCCCCTTCTCTCTCTCTCTCTCTCTCTCTCTTGTCCATATATAGTATTTCATTCATTAATGCATTCCTTTGGCTGATTACCGTAATTTCGCTCCTCCTCCCATTCCAACTACTCCATGTATCGGTTGTTTGAACGTGGGCCACTTTCAGGGCAAGAAGGGCATGATCTCTCTTAATGGAATAGGTTTAGACCTACACTTTTTTGACGTCCTTTTTTGCCACCAAACTACTCTAAAATGCCGGACTTGACTTTTGTCATTAATATTACCTACGGAAGGCAATACTTAACGCCAAAACAACCAGAAAATGATGCATGCAAAACAATTTTGCCATCAGACAAAAAATACTACCAGAAAACCCGCTCATCCCCAACCCGAGACGACATAGTAGACCTATTGGTCGAGTAACGCTTGCAAGGCTGCTACCAAAATCACGAATATCTCGGAATTCCCGGCGAATTACTGATATGCTGAAAGACAACAACGTTACCTTTCTTAATCCTTAGTCACTGAAAAAAGTACTAATAGCAGCATTATCTTAAAGTGGAGACAAAAAAAAAAATCCTTAGTTGTCTAACTATACAGATATACTGAAAACGAACATTTACAGGGAGCGTTCGATAATTATCTGAAGGATTTCCCTCTCAATCTTAGATTGAAAAGGGGAATCGTACCTACGGATTCTTTAGAACTCTGTATATATTTATTTTTAAATAAATACAGTTGTGTTACATAACTGGATTTCTATATCCATTAACCGTTTTCTTATTGTGCTTTCCAGGCATTGCCGGGAGTAGTGGCAGTATCTGGCACACCAACCGCCGCTTCATCCTGCGTCAGCTGCGGGACCTCGGCATGGGCAAGTCCCGCCTGGTGGAGGCGGTGCAAGAACAGGCCAAAATTCTCGTCGAGGCCCTGAAGGAGCAAGAGGGCGAAGCGCGGCCTATCGCCGAGGCTCTGAACTTCGTCATCATGAACATCATCTGGAAAATGACTGCGAGTACGGAAATCATTAGCCTATTTCGTATAAAGGGTTTGACATTATGGGAAATATGGAAAATGATTCTAATGAAGGACTTATTACACAAGATTTTATTATTTTATTTTTTTCCTTCATAATCTAGAAATGTTGACTTTTGTCGTTGATCAAAGCGTATTTTTGTAAATATAAGAAACTTAGTCATTTAACATTTATTAAGATCTAAATGACGTACCGGCATGTGCCTAATTTTCTGCCTAGATTCAAGTTAAAATGTGAATGCGGTGTTACTGTTTGTAGGAGGAACAGCGCTTAGGTGAAAAGTAACGATGATTAACTTTTCCCAGACAAACATTTCGAAATTTCGAGTCCAAAACACCGATACTTGAGACAGCTGATGGCGGACTCCACCCCTGCATCCAACAAGCTGGCGATAGCGGACATGATGCCGTGGACAAGGACCCTTTTGCCCTCTTTCATTTTCCGCCGCATTTTCAAAGAGGACAAATTAATCGAGATTTTGGACAAATTCAACGAATTTTTCCGAGTGGGTGTGACTATTTTCATCGCTGCCATAACTAAGTTCATCGTTGCAATAACTTGTAGTACTGCAGGCGCGGCATAGACCTATATATGAGTATTCCCTTGAATTTCCTTTGAAGGATATCATCACATCCCTCATTTTCTCTGTAGGAGATGATCCAAGAACACGAAGAGTCCCTGAACCCTGACGACCCGAAGGACCTGATCGACGCCTACCTCCTGGAGATGAAGTACAGGGAGGAAAATCCGGGAGAGGCTGAGGGCGTTCGTCATGGTAGTTTCCTCACTTTTGCTTTTCCTTTGTTTTCTTATCTTCGTCTTTCTATTGCCTGTTTATTTCTCTTACTCTTATTCTGTTCATACATATTAATGTATATATACGTTAATATATATATATATATATATATATATATATATATATATATATATATATATATATATATGAATGTGTGTGAATGAGTAATAAAATTACGATAGTTTTGTTCTTAAGCCCCTCGCGAAAACCAGCGCCATTGGATTTGTATTGCCTCTCAAAATGTCCGTTTTAAGGGATATATATATATATATATATATATATATATATATATATATATATATATATATATATATAAATCCCTTAAATCAGGCAACATTTGATAAGCATATCAGTTGCTTTTGTTTGGTTTGGCGAGCGTATGATTTATTTATTTATTATTTATCAGTTTTATATTTCATATATATATATATATATATATATATATATATATATATATATATATAGGATATATATATATATATATATATATATATATATATATATATATTTATATTGGGAACCTTTCAAAGATTGTCATTTTGATAACGTATATAATTAATGAAAGAGCTCATTGTGCTTGTAACATGGACCATTCAATTTTGATATAATAAAAAAAGCAAGGATTAAAACAAGTATATAAGTGCAATGTTTAAGAAGTAATGCTGAAAGAGAGAGAAAGAGAGAGAGAGAGAAAGAGAGAGAGAGAGAGAGAGAGAGAGATCAATGAAAATGATGACTATTGCTGTTCGTTCTGTCAAACAATGACCTTTTTTTAAATTCCGCCTTGTGGAGAATGTAAGTTTTCAATACTTCGGATAGGCCTAGGATGCACTGAGTCTCATTTGGTTAAGGTTAGGCCTAACTTAATCGTGGCCACGTACATGGTGACGATATCATTTCCGGCTTCCTCCTCAGAGGCTGACCTACGCATCATGCTCTTTGACGTTCTCTTTGCCGGGAGTGACACGACCTACAATACCATGAAGTGGATATTTCTCTACATGGCAGCCCACCCGGATAAGCAGCAGAAGGTGCAAGAGGAGCTGGACACCGCTCTTCCCAGCGGCACTCTCGTGATGCTGGAAGATAAGCCTAGGTGATTAATAAGTATATATATATATATATATATATATATATATATATATATATATATCTTGGATATATACACCTACTCTCATCCCTTGTGAAATACGAGGGAGTCATTATGTCAATGATAAATAACTATAGTGTTAATAATGAGAAGCTTTCTCTTTGATATATTAGTTTACAGGTCTCGTTATAGTCCACTGTCGGTAGTACCATACCTCTGGAATTTGTTAAGAGTTTTGCTAATCCTGGGATTTTTTTTTACATAATAATCCAGTAATCCTTAACCATAAAATTAGACGGTCATATTTTATCCTGTCCTAGGACTGTCATAAAGGGCTTAAAAACTATCAGGGAAGATCTGGTAACTCAGAATCCGTAATTCCAGGATTCCCTATACTGAGGCCGTGATCAACGAAATCATTCGCATGTCCAGTCTGGGCAACATAGGATTGCCTCACTCTCCTACCAGGGACGTTGTCCTGGCTGGATATAGGATCCCAAAGGTAAGATGAGTTCTCGTCATGAACTTTTCTTTGTCAGCAAGCAAATGATGAGACATCTCGATAATTCTGATCCATAATACCAGTTCCTGGTTCCAATTAAGTTCTCGACAGACAAACGCAGTTTGCCGCAATTTTAAACAATTCTAATAGCTTTCCTCCGTATTGTTTATCCCTTTTTCCAAATGACACTGAATTCCCTTGCTATTTGATGTTGTTCTCATTTGTAAGTATTTTAATCATCTGTATCCTTTCTTGACGACATAATTTATTGTTTGTTTTATACCTTTATAACCCTTTATGCAATAAATACTTGATATAAATCTTCACCGTTATATACTCTTGAATATTGTATTTTTCCATTATCACTTGTAGTAATTTCCGTTTCAACTACTTGTGTTCATTATATTTCGTCCCATTCTTCTTCCTTATTCTCCTCAGGGAAGTTTGGTCACCCCAGTCATAATGTCTATGCATTACGATCCAAGGTACTGGGATCAACCCGATTTGTTCCTCCCTGAACGCTGGCTTAGTCCTGAGGGAAAGTTTGTTATGAAGAAGGAAGGCTACCTGCCCTTTGGCACTGGTAAATACCTGAATAGTACTTTTGTTTAGGTTATTGGTAAAAATGGTATTCATACCGTTCAGTACCGACAAACATTTGGGTGTTTTTGGTCATATTCCTTTGCAATTAAGCATAGCTAAGGGTATGTTTGTTTTCAATATAAATATATATAATAAATGACGGGTTAACAATGCTAACGAACGTTACATAGCATTATCCTTGTCACCGTAACTCCGCCCCCCGCACTCCTCCTCATTTACGTTCCCCAAGATTCCCTCATGGCGGGCCCTTGTACGTTTTCAAAATAAGGTGCTTCTCATATTTTACCATTGTCTTTCAGTGTTTTCTCGTTAGTAACGTACCCCCGACAGAATAGGAGTCTTTAGTTCTTTTTAAATATGCTTTCTTCTTGTATGATCTTCACTTCGGGCGATATTTTGTTGTATAGTCTTGGTGCTCAGTGTTCAAATGCTCTCTCACCTGACTTACAATCTGTTCTAGGTTTAAATAGCCTAGTATATGCTTCACTTGCATGTCTGATTACAATATTCATTTCAGGTCTAAAGAAGCTTAAACAGTTTCTCAGATATGACCATATCAAAATATAGCTACAGCGACTGATCACTATTAACTAATAAACTTAATCTTAAAGATATTTCTGGCATATTCCAAGTTCATTCATTTTCTAGCTTATGTGGGTCACCTTTTTTATTTTTTTTAGGTCTAGAGATTTCTCTGCGCCTAGGGGTTTAATGATGAGTATATAGGTATCCCAGAGGAAATATGCAGTTACATAGAATGGGATTATCGTTTTAAGAGACTGCTTGTCCCTGGAAACGTGAACAATGAGAGAGAGAGAGAGAGAGAGAGAGAGAGAGAGAGAGAGAGAGAGAGAGAGAGAGAGATTTTCATTACGTATGACCCATACGGAAATTAATCATACACACATCAAAATATAGAATATAATTCCATTTTCCAGGCAAATTATTAGCGAACCCAGAATATAATACAGTACGATAAGTAAAAAAACTGTGATGATAATGAACTTAATCCCATTTCCTTGTGGATTCCTATCACTATTCATATAAAATCACTATTCATATAAAATCACTATTCACATGAAATTCAATGGTTTTCAAAAGAAACTGGGCAGTATATTGATTTGTGACTGAATGTTTACTCCGGGCAAAACAACAGCATGTAAAATTTAAATCGAGATAACAATTAATCTAATTTTTCAGGCAAAAGATCGTGCGTTGGAGAATCTCTCGCCCGCATGGAGCTGTTGGTGTTCACCACCGCCGTCTTGCAGAAATTCACCATCAGTCCACCAGAGGGAAAGACTGTCGACTTGCTGCCAGACTACGACAATAGGTTCTTACACTTCCCAAGACAACAGAGCCTTGTCTTTACCAGCAGGAATATATAATTTGTAAACTGTATTGCCTTCGTCGTTCGCCCAAACGAACATGGAAGAAGATATTTTAATGGGGGGGTTCATGTTCTAAAAAAGGAATTTCCATAGACCGAGTAGGTTTACTTGGTCTCGAGACCGTTAAAACTCCCGGAGAAATAAATCCGAGGTTGGCGGCTTGTATCTATTGCATGTTTATTGTACATGTATGATGAATTCATACATTAATAAGTACGATGTCCAGATATTTGCTATTAAGTTACCTTACTATAAATATACTCCCAACAGTAAGCTTAATTTTATTTCGTATTTGTGTTATATGTATCAAATAACTTTAGCCTATGAGAGTTTGTAGTCTTTGTACAAACAGGATAACAGTGAGGTTAAAATATCTTCTAAGACCACAACTGCAAGATTGCTGAGGACTGATTGATTCCATAGTTACATAATATCAAGATTTAATGGCATTTGTTTTCTAAAATCTTTTATAATCTGCATATATAAAGTTATCAGATGAAAATATGATTTTACCCCAGATCTATATTGTTCTTGATCCAGCTGTATACAAGATATTTGAAGGAGATATAAAAGATTCAAAGAAAGCCAATAAAAATTCTTGTCCTCGTGCCCTCAACAGCATGGCCGATCCAGACGTAAAAAAGGTTTTGAAACCCTTATACTTTTTGGCTGAGCATCGGAACATAGGGATATATCCTTCACAAATGCAACGGAATCAGTTATCATAAATAGGCATACATGAAATGTTACTACTGTCATTAATTACTACTAGTTTGTGAGAATATAATATACGAGTGAGAGGCGAAGTACTTGAATGAGAACAAACACAAAACCTCTTTGAGATTATGGGACCTGGGTTCGTTTCCCGGTACCAGACATCACAATTTCTTCAAATTTCTTTGAACTTGGATCTTCAGGCTTTGTAGTGACAAGCGTATATATATATATATATTATATATATATATATATATATATATATATATATAATCAAGAAGTTAAGAGGGCATTGTGGCTATTACAATTGTATAAGAGAACAAACTTATCTATAGAAGATGTTACTGAAAAATAGAAACAAAATACTAAACGCACATGGAAAAGGAAATAAAGACTCTCTCTCTCTCTCTCTCTCTCTCTCTCTCTCTCTCTCTCTCTCTCCTTTGGTGGATACTGAACAAACATTACATTTCATCAAATTGACTGTGTGATATTAACTAAAGATAGGTATAACTACCTATAATTTCATTGGAACATTTGTAATATAGTTAGACTTCAGTCATATTTATTTTGTATTTCCATATGAGTTCTTTTGGTATACCCTAATTACCATTAGATGTAAACAGTATTATTGTTACTACGTAGTACCTACACAAATGTCTGAGCCAATGTGCGCAATATACGGAGTAAAACAAATTCTCTCTCTCTCTCTCTCTCTCTCTCTCTCTCTCTCTCTCTCTCTCTCTCTCTCTCTCTCTCTCTCTCTCTCTCTCTCTCTCTCTCCTTTGGTGGATACTGAACAAACATTACATTTCATCAAATTGACTGTGTGATATTAGCTAAAGATAGGTATAACTACTTATAATGTCATTGGAACATTTGTAATATAGTTAGACTTCAAGTTACATTTATTTTGTATTCCATATGAATTCTTTTGGTATACCTACTCAAATGTCTGACCAGAATGTGCTCAATAAATTTATTAAAAAACTCTCTCTCTCTCTCTCTCTCTCTCTCTCTCTCTCTCTCTCTCTCTCTCTGTGTGTGTGTGTGTGCGTGTGTGTAAAAAAATAAATTATAAAAAAACCGAGGTGCCGTTACAGAGACAAAGCTCCACCCAACGAAATTCCCGAGCGTGTCCCGTCGTCACCACCCGAGTCAAACCTGCTAGTGATTGACCACTATCGGGATTTTCTTTACTTTGGTTAATTACGATTACCCAACAGCATTAAATAAGTGAAGGGGGTTTTGGGTAATCCGGTCCTGATGTCTTCACCCTCAGAAATGAGGTAAATATGTAGTTAAGGGCCAACGTAAATGAGACATGGCGAGTAAACTTGTTTACCGTTACCATATCCCAGTAGCTAGGTAGGTAGGTAGATACTACTACCTAGGTAATAGCTACCTAATTCCCGGGAATTTTATAGTAGGCGTACTAATTCCCGGGAATTTTATAGTAGGCGTATTAATTCCCAGGAATTTTAGTCTGTCAGTAGGTTGGGCTTAACTGAATTTAGGCCAAGTACTAGTAGTACTAGGCTATATAAGGCCTAGGTAGTAATTAAATTTGTATCATAGGCTAGGTATTTAGCCTTGTAAAGTGCTAGCCTTAGGTATACCTATAGGTATTTAATTGATTTTGCCGTCTGCATTGTGATGTCCGTTCCCGTCTGGAAGACTTCCGTACCCCCCTCCCATACCCTTCCCCCCACCCCACAAACACCCAGGCCTACGAGACTCCATATGGTAGATCTTAAGTAATTAAGTACACCACGTCTATTATTTCTTTGTTAGGATAATTACTAGCTAGGTAACTACCCCCATGCCCTAACCTGACTGGTGGGTTCCCCCCCCCCCCCCCCCCGCCCCCCCCCCCCCCCCCCCCTGGACATCCCCCAGGTACCTCAGTCTGCATGTGTTATTAGCCTAGGTACCTACTACTACTCATAGCTTGTATTGTATTCAAGTACTCAAGGAACAAGGAAGTTGTTTAAATGTAATTTACAGTACCTAGCAGTATTTCTACAGAATGGTAGTTCCGCACGGACTGCAAGGAACGTAACCGCAGACACAACATCCACAAGGGAGTTCAATGTATTTCGCCGTGTTAGTACTGGCCCCTGGGGGTTTTAATTAGTTGTCCGAATAAATATTAGTACTTAAAATTCTTGTTCAGTAGGTACGTAAAACTGCATAGAAAAACCGCAACTACCATGGTCTAGGCCGCCGCGGATACTAAGTACCCTAGATCTACCTACCTAGCCTATATTTGTTTCAGAATTATTCTTCTTGAAAATATGCCAACATACCTAGTCCTAAATTTTCTGTAAGGGGACCACTCCTTCAGGGTCACATACGAAATTCGTGAAAGTATGGATTTAGAGCAGCGATTCAACATGAAAGTCACTGGAAAGACTTGAACGCTGAAAAAACGTATACTATACTAAGTAATCGGCCTACCCTGACTATTGGAGATGTTGGTATTTCTGCTTTTACCTAAAAAATATAGATTTTTCCTACAGTTTTAGTGCTTTTGATGAAGAAGTAATAGTTAGGCTATGTTTTGGTGGTCAATTGTTATTTACCTCCTGTCTCTACCCCAGCAATGATGGGGGACTTTGGGAATTCGGGGTTTTGGATGGGGGAGACCTCATGTGAATAAAGCAACCATGTTCGGGTTCTGATAGAGGCCAAGGGAATTACAAGTTAATTACAGTCGACCACCAAAAACTAACGGGAAAATTTTTATAAATAACAGAAATACTACAGGAAACTCCAGTTCCCAAAGAAATACCCAACGCACCACTATTACTTATATTAACCGAGATGTTTTGGGAAAACTGTAGGCGACTACTGCAGCAATATTCCCGCTAGTCGTCAATGGAAATATTCACCACTTTTCGTTTGTTATTGGACTGTGAAACAGTCTCCCTTAGGATGTCATGCAATTTGAGCCTCAATAGTTCAAGCAAAGGTACAACACATTACCATAAATAATTTGGGTACTACTTGATATTTTATCTATTTACTAGTTACTAATTCTTTCCTATCTAGTAACTGATCTCTCCCTTCTGCATTTCCTATGACTTCCTGTTACTTCGTTTTTATGAACACCATATTCCTTGGAAGCTTAAATTTCAAGTTATTGGCTCTACCTAGTGGGCTTGTTCCATATGAGTATGGTTCATATTTTGAGTAGGTAATAATAATAATGATTATATTTATTGTCTTTTGTTAATGTTGTTACATTCATTCCCAAGGAGCTGGTACTAAACATGGTGGCCATTTTGCATATAAACTGGTAGTGACCAAAATCGAGGAGTGTGGTAGTAGTTGCAGTTTTAATGATGCTTTCCCTCCTGGACATCTTAGCCAAACCTTACCAGTCCACCGTATATCATGGAGGTGTACAGAAATGTATGATCCCTTAGTCTGATGTATAGGTTGGACCCAATGAAGTGGGTTAGGCATATCATCTTTCTTCAAATCTTCAGCAGAAAACCCTCACGTAAAGAGTCAACAGAGTAATATAAACTTACGAAGGTTCCAAAGAGAAATAAGCTAGCAGAAAGAGACTGTGGGAAAAGATGCAGTGGCAAATTTAAGGGGGCGCACCTGGTCACATGCCCACCACCCCACCTTGGATATGAGTAATAGAACACTTCTTTCAACAAGTCATTGTTAGTAGCGAAAATTTGCATCATTAATGATTATTTCAATGACAACAAAAACAATAACTACTACTACCCTGTTTACAAGTATGTGTGTGTGCATACATATATAAATGATATATGTACATGCTACATATATGTATGTACATATATGATTATCTTAAGTGCCCCCTTATGAAAGATTTCTAGATCCACCAGTGAAAAGTTGTTAATGAAATAAAACAAAGGACTAGAAAGTAGAATTGATACTCTTGAAGTTAGGAGACATCAGCAGAAAGGAATGAATTTGTCTTGTTTAAACTTTGGGAGATAATGAGAATCCTAAATTGCCAGGTTGGGGTTGTGGATTGCAATTTAGGCTAAAAGAGGACTATTACGTATTCCTATTCATAAGAACAATAAAGTGAAGTATAATCATGACATTTATTTTCACTCATAAGCTACACAGTTTATCCTATAAAACTACGATTTGCATACCGTTTCAGATGTGCAGTTGTCTACCATCTTCAGTGTAATCTTGTGTAATGTAATTGAGTGTTTATTAATGGATTATTATATTATTGTTACTATTATCAGAAAAGTTTGTATGTTGTCACGTGTTGGAAAATTAATCTTAGTTAGTGTTGATTTTGAGTTGTTTTAATCAGTTTGCTATCTGTATCTGAAGACAGAAAATTTAGTGAATTTACTACGTATTATCATCACAATTAACATTTTTACATTTGTCCCTCTTGGGGTGAGAGGTGCATTTAATTCTCTAACTCATTATATTTGTCTGCCCTATTGTGAGTAATTTTATTATTATACCATAGCTTTCTTCCTTTCGACAGTGACATCATCAGTCCATCAGTTATCAAGTTTTCCAACCTTGATCAGGTGGCTATGTTCACTGTAAAGATGATCAAGAGGTTTGTGAACAGTGGCATAGGAGGGAATGTACTGAAGGTGAGAATAAATTTTTTTTCTGGTTTTTTATTGTAGAAAATATTATGTTATTCAGTTCTTTTAAAATGAATCACCAACCCACCCATTCTTAAACTAATTTTTATTTACAGTATATATTTGTTCTTACAATTCTTAATTTACACTTTTTTCACCTTGGATACCTTTATTCCTTGGAATAGCTGTCCCAGATACACCAATATTCTGATTCCTGGAAAAAAGAAGACCCCAATGTTTATCCTCAGACCCATACTCTGTTACCTTGCAAGCCCTCATTCTACCATGCAGCTCTGTATGTACAGGGTTAGCATATTTTTGTTTTTTATAGCAACTTACACAGTAATTACATAGCAGCTTGAATTCAAAATTTGCAGGTAACACTTCAAACTGTGTAGGTGACAGTTGCACCCACTAGCGGGAGAATAGGAATGACTGTACATGACAAGCTTTTTGTACTAGTCAGTGGGTGCATTAGCTCGGAACACTAAAGACTTCTCTATCAGAAATGTCACTTCAAATTGGCGGAATGTCTTCATGCACCAATAATGGCATTAGGGATGACCCTCAAGAGCTAATCACTCTCTTTCCAATTGGAGTGCTCAAAAAGAGAGAGCTTTGGTGCTCTTTAACTACAAGAGATGTCAGCAACATTGCTTCAGAAGAGGTATACTTAAGAATCTTTCAGCCCAGTCAACTAGATCCCTAGAGAACTTTCGACTGGTAGCACCAAATCAGTTTCTCGTTCAGCCCCTGCCCGTTTGTGGTGGCAGAACCAAGGGCCCAATCCAGACCTAGGACAAATTTCCAGTTTTCACCTCGCCCATTCAAGAAATTGCTCCTCCGAGTCTTTCACACGGAAGTGAGGACTATTTTCTCCATGGAGTACAAGGGGACTGGAGAAATGGATTGTGAAAGTACTGGAGGAGGGCTACTCCATTCTATCCCATTCAGGGAGAAGAAATAACCTTTTCGTTTCACTTGTAAGTAAGAACAACTCTTCTCTATCTCTCTCTTACTGAGATGAGAGAATTTTTATGGTACATCTACTCTATCTACTATATGTGTATTAATATTTTCAAATGATAATAATAATAATAACATCAGCTACCTTGCAGCAATAAGTGGTACGAGCACCAACCTGAAGGAGTGATAGAAAACGATCAGGCAAAGATCCTCTGGGTCTATGGTATCAGAACAGATAGGGTGATACGTGCAAATAGACCAGACGTGACGCTGATTGACAAAATCAAGAAGAAAGTATCACTCATTGATGTCGCAATACCATGGGACACCAGAGTTGAAGAGAAAGAGAGGGAAAAAATGGTTAAGTATCAAGATCTGAAAATAGAAATAAGGATATGGGATATGCCAGTGGAAATTGTACCCATAATCACAGGAACACTAGGCACGATCCCAAGATCCCTGAAAAGGAATCTAGAAAAACTAGAGGCTGAAGTAGCTCCAGGACTCATGCAGAAGAGTGTGATCCTAGAAACGATGCATATAGTAAGAAAAGTGATGGACTCCTAAGGAGGCAGGATGCAACCCAGACCCCCACACTATAAATACCACCCAGTCGAATTAGAGGACTGATAGAGCAATAATAATAATATAACTAATAACAAAATGATGCACACAGAATTCTTTCCCTCATCTTTCTTTTTCATTCCACAGAGGCTCCAAGTCCGGAGCTGTCAAATATGTCAAGTAATGTTACAGGATGGAGGGTGTTGCCAGATTAGTGATTTTTTACATAATTTCTCTCTCTCTCTCTCACTCTCTCTCTCTCTCTCTCTCTCTCTCTCTCTCTCTCTCTCTCTCTCTGCATATGTAATTTTCACACACTCCTCTATTTTTCCCAACCATTTATTTCTTTTTTTAAAGGTAATGTATTAAGCAAATTTTTTTTAAAGGGAATTGCAGTATACTTTAATTTCAGTGCTCTCGCTCTCTCTCTCTCGGTCTCTCTCTCTCTCTCTCTCTCTCTCTCTCTCTCTCTCTCTCTCTCTCTCTCTCAGTGCATATTTAATTTTCACACTTTATTTACCAACCAATTATTCCTTTTTTTAAGGGTAATGTATTAAGCAAATTTTTTAAAGGGAGTTGCAGTATATACTTTAATTTCATTTACAAGTTAGCTACTACTCTCTCTCTCTCTCTCTCTCTCTCTCTCTCTCTCTCTCTCTCTCTCTCTCTCTCTCTCTCTCTCATAGTTAGCGGTGGCATAGATAATTTTTAATTGATCCATTTTTACCTTTACCTTAGAAAACTGTAAATGCCTGTTCTAAAACCAACACATAACATAACTAACAGTTGTATTAGTCCAAATAAAAACCTGTTTCTTCATGAAAAGGAATTTCAGAAACAAAGAGAAAGAGACAGAATAAAGAATTTCTTGAAAGTAGTTGAGAAAGCTGCTAAAAATATGTAGACTGGTTGGTCGGAAGAGGGAAAGAGAGAGAACTATGTTGTTCTTATGTAATCTTCACACACACACACTTATATTTTTATCAACCATTTACTATTTTTTTATGGTTAATGTATTAACCCTTACTGGACGGGTAAATATATCGATATGAAGCTCCTCAGCCTGGGTAAATTTTGAGGTCAACCAATTTACAAAAAAAAACATTAACGGAAAGAGGAAGATATGCAAATGTACATGATGATGAAAAAAAAAATATAAAAAATTTTCTCTACCATCCACGAGTTGAAAATGACTATTTACAACCCTTTATGGGGCCTCTTTTACAAGACAATCATAAATTTTACTAACTTATATAAGTTTTTTTTAATAAATTTATTTTATTTTGCTTGCACAATATCAAATCAGATAAGAAAATAAAGTAACAAATTATTAGCATTTTTGTTGAAAAATATTTACACAAGTTTACCGAGAACGAAGAAATGATAGAAATTATTTGCATGACATTTTTCACTACCCATTTTGTTTCTGAATGCTCACCACACTTAACAGACTCAAGCAAATATGAATGTTTCAAAAGAAATATAACAAGTTTCTGTCAGTAATTAAAATGAAAATTACTAAAATCATTGGCAGTTGGGTAATCTGCTAAAATTCCTGACCCAAGAAACAGACTGGTATTTTGAGTCAGTGGTGAAAGCAAAGAAAACATACAGGACACAGCTTTCTACAAATATGGAAAAACCACAGCTTACACAAGTAGGATTTTGCAGTCAGTGTCAAGAAGGCTTGGGGTGTGGAGAGGACACATGTACTAGTAGCTTATGGTCAGAACGATATCGTTTGCCAAAGTGAGGACTTTAGCAATGTGCTGGGAATCAAAACTGGATACCCTAGAGCAGTGTTGTCCGAACATTTTTGCCTATTGTACCCTTTATTACCTTCTCCTGCTGTTATGCACCCCTCCCCCTCGCCCACCATGGCTGACCAAACTCAGTTTTATATAGGATAATCATGCAAATAGTATATTAATTGTGAAAAGACTGCATTATAGGAGTATTGGTCAGTAAATTCAAATTTGTTACACAAATAAAAATGATGATTTAATAACAAAATGCTTGAAAATTACTTGCACAACTTAATGTAAGATGTGAGGCTGATGTTCACTGATGGAATGTTTCTGTTGTGTGTGTGTGTTCCTTGTTTGTTCATGTACCCTCATGATCTATGTTGTGTACCCCGCGGACCACAGTTTGGACAACACTGCCCTAGAGCAAAGGTGGGCAACCTTTTAAGCATCAAGAAAACCCTATTGTTTGGTTTTCAAGACAAGAGCAACAAACACTGTTTTTTCGGAATCATTTTTAAATAGAGGCAGTCCCCAGTTATTGGCAGGAGCTCCGTCCTCGACAGGGTGCAGACGAGTGAAAATTGCCATTAATGGAAACTTGGTGATTTATGGCATTTATGGTGCCAATATCCAGTTAATGGTGCCGATAACCGGTTAATGGCGCCTCCTTTAGGTCTCCACCGGTAACAGGAACTGTCTGTAGTAGATTATTATATTTTATATTGCCATTGTGATATATCTAAACCTTTAGTTTATATTGCCATTATAATATAACTAAACCTTTAGTTTATATTGCCCTTATAATATAACTAAACCTTTAGTTCATATTGCCCTTATAATATAACTAAACCTTTTAAGTACTGAACACTGAAATTTTAAGACTAATATGAATTTTTATGTCAAGTGTCATATTTTGTGCTGACGAAAACTTGTAAATGTAAAGTAGGAACATATTTCTTTGTAAGTTTTTTTTTCCTTAAGAGTTCTACTGGAAGCAAATCTATTCATTTCCTCTGAATGAAGTACTATAGTTATAATTTTATTTGGGTAAATAGATTTTCTACTATGTGTGTGTGTGTGAGAGATAGAGAGAGAAAGATTATCTGTGTTCTGTAATCTGAAAGTTGAAGTTTAGTGCCTGGTTTTTTGTTGTCTGTTTGTGCAGTATGAATAGGGAAAATAAAGAGAGCTGTATGTTGATGGAACTTAAACAAATATTCAGAACTATGTGCTTTCCATACTGTTTATTATATGCAGAAATTTATTGACTGACTAGAACAATTATTTTGCAATACTAATTAGTATTCTTTGAAATTAATTATTTTTTCAATGTATGTATTTTTCAGCAAAAACTTCTGCACCTTATTTTGGGTGTTGAGAGCAACATAAAAAGTTTGAACTTGGACAAGGATATGTTTTTTGACACAATCAGAGATTACTCACGAATTTTTTGTCATGAGGTAAGGTTGATTGATGGGTCTACATATGTAAATTTTAAAAATACTGAAATTATATTGTATGTAAGTTTTGTATTTTTCTTTGAGGATTCATAATCTGTTTAACTTTATGTTATGGAACAGTATGTTAATTGGGGGGGGGGGGGGGGATGGGAGGTGAATAAAATTGGAAAATAACTTTAATTTAGGGTCTTGTACAAAGTATCGGCTGTTGCTTTTCAACCTTTTAATTTCAATGGTCTCAACATTTCATATCAGTTCTTATATTTCCAAAGGGCCTTGTATGCATTGTCCATGTTAAGAGCAGCTCTGTTCTGTTCATGTTTATTGAGTTGTATTGCTATTCACTCTCTTTGTATGTATCCTTTTTAAGTTAAGTATAAAATGATTGACAAATCAGAAATACAATTCTAGGGTATGATACAAAAGTATGAAATTGGCAATTATCAAGGTACAGTACATCCTAATCTAACCTTACTGAAGGCAAAATGTCTTACCTGACTGGAAGGCTCACTTCCCCCCTCCTCCTTTCCCCCCCAGCCAACTGGAATCCCCCTACCCTCTCCCCCCCAAATAAACCCCTAAAATTATGCCAGCAGTACTTACAAGTTGAAATTATATTTAAAAAAGGATGCTACTTTCTACCAAAAGGCCAGTTGTGAAGCATGGAACAAAAGCACAGTGAGTGAAGTATATGTCATTATATATTTTGTCCTTTACTATTACCTTTTTGGCAGATACATAAGTCTTTAAATGAAAGTAATGTGACTGCAGAACTGCAGTTCATTCTGAATTGAACATAAAGAACTGCACTTATACTTTTTCTACTACAGTAAAGTGATGAAACGAAAATTTTTTTACTATAAAACATGTTTTTATACTTACAAACTCATTACAGTGCCCCCCCCCCCCCCAAGTTTTACGAATTTACATTTCCGCGGTCCACTTTGGCGCGGATTTTTGTGGAACACATTATTCACTTTTCCACAGGGAACTTTCACTGATTTACTTTTTTTCAGTAGAGCAACAGTATTTATTCACTAATTATTGTATTTTTTTCATTTTGTGTTTGTGACTAAATACTGATTTTTATGATAAACTTGATTTGTAGTATACTTATAATGTAATTATGTATCTATTAAGCTCATTCCATGTTGGGCCATACTGAGCATAATAGGTGTATGATATTTAAAATTTTTACTAATTATTTACATTTCATTTTCTAGTAAAAGCAGACTGGTAAATAAGATTAAAATATTTAGCAAATATTTTAAATCTTGTACAACGTGCTTTATCATAAAAGATAGGGAGAATGAATCGTACACCTATTATGCTCAGTCTGGAGTCCAACCTGGAATGAGCTTAACAGATGCATAACTACATCATAAGTACAATATGCTCCATCATCCAAAACATTTCCTAGTAATATCATTTCAGATAGGTACATCTTGCAATCTTGCATTACCCTTAAAGAGAAAGAGAGAGAGAGCTATCCTATTATGTTCAGTCCAGGGCTAACCTGGAATGAGCCTAATAGACCTTTACTACTTATAAGCACACTGTAAACTATTTTTATCATAAAAATCTATTTAGTCATGAACGCAATATGAAAAAATCCAGTAATTGGTGAATAAACTGTGTTGCTATACAAAGAAAAAAAGTGAATTAATGTAGTGATAATTTTAAATGTTCCTAGACTTCAATATTATGAAAGAAAATGTTATGAGAGATAGCTGCTTATCTTATGTATACAGTACAGGGGTAACTTGATTAGCTGTCTATCGATCTGTAAGACATTCATTTAATTTGTATTAAAAATTTTATTTGTTCATGCAACTTACCTGTCAGATATATATATAGCTGATAATTTCCGACACCGACAGAATTTAAAACTTACGACACACGTAGTGGGAGTCAGGTGGTTAGTACCCATTCCCGCCGCTGGGAGGCGGGTATCAGGAATCATTCCATTTTCTATTCATAATTTTTCTGTCGCCGGTGTTGTGAACATCTGTTTACAGCACCTCCGTCTGGATTTGGAACTTTTTGCTACTTGAGTATCCCTTTTGGTTCTTTTTTTTGGATTAATTGATTGGATCGGTGGCTAGGCACACGTTATTAGTGGATTGATTTGATTTTGGTTTGGACTTTTCTTGGAATAATATGTCAGGGTCTAGTACAGCTAGCGCTAGGTTCTGCTCTAGAACTGATTGTTAGAGGTAGGCTACTGAAAGCTTCAGTGACCACATACGGTATGTAAGAGTTGCAGGGAGCATGAATGTGTGTATGAAAGCCGTTGCAAGGAGTGCGAAAGACTAACAGATTCTGAGTGGAAGGCGTATGAGACCTATCTTAGGAAACTTGAAAAGGATAGGTTAAGGAGGTCTTCCTCCAGGAGTGTTTCAGGCATTCAAGATATTAATGTTTCTCCTGTTAACCCTCCTTCTGTTAATGCTCCTAACCCTGTAGTTTTGCCTCCGGGCCCTGAAACAGTGTCTGTAGAGAGTAATACTTTATCCTTAATATTGGAGTCGATTCGTAATCTAGAATCAAAAGTGTTGGCTCTTGAGAGCAAAAGTGACGTGCAAAAGTGCAGTGATACCCCTTGTGTAGTGGAGGGTGCGTCAGATCGGCCTCGTTTCGCCTCTAGGCCTGGACCTCTGCTTGACTCCCAGGACCTGGGGAGGGAGCATGTCGAAAGCCGAAGGAGGGTTACAAGGAACCCCCACCGATCTGACGTGCCTTCGGCAGTTACTGATGAAAATCCCAGACTGCCAGGGAGCGTGCGCGTGCACGCCTCCTAAGGAGTGTTTTTTTTTTCGTCATCGGAGGCTTCATCCCCACGTAAAGGGTGGAGTTCTCAAGGTGCTTCATGTCCGCTGAAAAGGACGGCGGGCGTAATGTTGACGCTTCACGTCCTAGTTCTCCGCTTTTGCGATATTCGCCTAACAAGAGAATGATTCAGTCACTGCAGCAGCAACTTCAGGACGCTCTTGCTGCTAGAGAGGCTCTTCCGCGTCGTAGGAAGGATGAGAAGCTTCCTGTGAAGAAGTCAAGACCCGCTCTTTCTCCTCACTCGCCTCTCTCTTCGTTCGAGTCTCCCTCTAGAGTTCGTTCTGCTCCCCAGCAGCTCTCTAGAGGAGACGAGAAGTTCGCTTCTCGCTCTCAGGATGATATATCTCCCGCTCGCAAGTCTTCGCATGTTCGCAAGCGAGTGATGGACGCTGAGCGCGCTTCTGTGCAAGTGGAGCGCGCTTCAGGTGCCGCCAGACGCGCACCTGTTGTGGATAAACGTGCACCAGTGAGCGGCAGCCGCTCGCTGACTGACGCTCGGCGCGCACCAGTGGAAGCCAAGCGTGCACTAGTGGACGCTCGGTGCGCGCCAGTGGACGCCAAGCGTGTGTTGGTAGATGTCGAGCGCGCACCTGTCGGCGCCAAACGTGCGGATTCGGACGCCAAGCGCGCGCTGGTAGACACCAGTTCCTCACCGATGCAAGTTCAGGTGGATGAAGGAACCCTTCCTGGTCGTCAGTTTTCTTCAGAGTTTCCTCCTACTTCTCCAGTTTCTGAGGAAGGAGTTAGCGATGATTTAGTAGAAGCAGAGGAAGAACAGCAAACAGCTACTGTCTCATCGGACTATAAAGTTTTGATGCGTCTGCTACAGTCGGAGTTCGGAGAAACTTTTCAACCGGAAGCCCCTCGTACTCCTCCTTCTCAATTTTCTTCTTTTAAGGCAACGAAGGCATCGGGGTTCATTAAAATGAAGAAGTCGCTTTCCACGAAGGCAAGCGTTCCGGAAAGTCAATGAGTGGATGGAGAAGAGGAAAGCGTCAGGAAAGTCCTCTTTAGCTTTACCGCCTTCAAGACTCTGCGGTAAAGGAGGCATGTGGTATGAGACAGGAGAGGACATAGGCGTTAAACTACCAGCCTCTGCTCAAGGTGACTTTGGGAGCATCGTAGACGCCTCCAGAAGTTCATCAAAAGTCACGTGGACCCATAACGAGTTCGACTTTCACCTAAAAGGCCTCTTCAGGACTCTAGAGGTCTTCAACTTTCTTGACTGGTGTCTTGGAGTTTTAGATGCCAGGTCAAGGAGTTCTGATACTATTAGTCTGGGGGAGCTGTCCAGCGTACTTTCTTGTATGGACAAGGCCGTCAGGGATGGTTCTGAGGAGTTGGCTACGCACTTTAGCTCGGGGATTCTTAAGAAGAGAGCGCTCTTTTGTAACTTCACGGCCAAATCCGTCTCTCCAACGCAAAAGGCGGACTTGCTCTTCGCTCCTTTCTCAGACCATCTCTTCCCCCAAGGCTATGGTTAAGGACATAGCTTCAAGCCTTCAGGAAAAGGCAACGCAAGATCTTCTGGCTCAGTCTTCTAGAAGGCCAGCAGCTGCTTCATCTTCTGGAGCTTCGTTTGCCAAGAAATCGAAGCCCTTTCGTGCTGGACCTTCCTCGAAAGCAGCCTCCCGAGGAAGAGGCTCTTCCAGAGGAAAAACCCCTGCTCCGTCAAAGAGTAGGAAGTGATTCGGAAGTCCTTCAGACGCCGGTAGGAGCCAGGCTTCTTCGATTTCGCGAGAGCCTGGGAAGAGAGAGATGCCGACCCTTGGTCGCTGGATGTCGTGAGGAAAGGGTACAGGATCCCGTTCTTGAAGTCGCCCCCGCTATCCTCAACACCAAAGGCATTTGTCTCCCTCTTATCGAGGAGAGAAGCAGAAAGTGCTTTTCGATCTGCTGGAACAAATGATCGAGAAGCAGCGGTAGAACAGGTCTTCGACCTGGAATCACCAGGGTTTTACAACCGCCTGTTCCTTGGTGCCGAAACATTCGGGGGGTGGCGACCCGTCCTCGATGTCAGCAGTCTAAATCTCTTTGTGATAAAGAAGAAATTCAAGATGGAGACGACTCAATCGGTGCTGTCAGCTTTGAGACCGGGGGATTGGATGGTCTCACTGGACCTCCAAGACGCGTATTTTCACGTCCCCATCCATCCCCAATCAAGGAAATACCTGCGATTTGTCCTGAAGGGGAAGGTATTCCAATTCAGGGCATTTTGCTTCGGTCTGACCACAGCGCCGATGGTTTTCACCATTCTAATGAAGAACGTGGCAAGGCTGCTTCATTTGGAGAATATACGGATCTCTCTCTACCTAGACGACTGGCTTATTCGAGCTTCATCGCGCGAACGGTGTCTGGAGGACCTGCACACGACCATGACGTTAGCAAAGTCCCTGGGGCTTCTGGTAAACCTCGAAAAAGTCGCATTTGACTCCGTCTCAATCTTTAGTCTATCTGGGGATTCAGATGGACTCAGTGGCTTTTCGGGCTTTTCCGTCCCAGGGGCGACAACTTCAATGCTTGGAGAAAGTGGCGACCTTTCTGGGGAAGGAAACATGCTCGGTGAGGGAATGGATGAGTTTGCTGGGGACCATTTCCTCACTGGAGAAGTTTGTTTCTCTGGGAAGGCTCCACCTCAGACCTCTTCAATTCTTCCTAGCCAACAGTTGGAAGAACAAGCAAGATCTGGAGGCGATCTTGTGCTTAACGAGAGAGGTGAAGGATCACCTAAGTTGGTGGTCAGATCCTCGGAAGCTCGCAGAAGGGCTCTCCCTCAAACTTCGGAACCCCGACCTAGTGTTGTTTTCCGACGCGTCGTCCACGGGTTGGGGAGCAACACTAGGAGGGAAAGAAAGTGTCGGGCACCTGGAGAGGGGAAACAGGTGTCCTGGCACATCAATCTGAAAGAGCTGTCAGCCATTTATCTGGCTCTCAGGTTTTTTCCAGGAAGAAGTATCCGGCAAAGTCGTTCAGATCAATGCGGACAACACCACAGCGCTGGCATACCTAAGAAATCAAGGGGGAACTCACTCGCCTTCTCTGTTTGCCAGCGCAAAGGAAAACTCCTGTTGTGGGCAAAAGCGCAAGAAGTCACGATCCTGACAAGGTTCGTGTCAGGAGTACAGAATGTTCGGGCGGACCTTCTCAGTCGACGAGGACAGCTGTTGCCGACAGAGTGGACCCTTCACCAAGAGGTTTGCCAGTCGCTGTGGAACCTGTGGGGCTGTCCACAGGTGGATGTCTTCGCAACGTCCAGGACGAGAAGACCTTCAACTCTATTGCTGCCCCAGTTCTGGACCCGGGAGCAGTCGCAGTAGACGCCCTACTTTGGAGTTGGTCGGGCCTAGACTATACGCTTTTCCCCCGCTCAAGATCCTCGGGGAAGTGATGAGGAAGTTTGCGGCATCGGAAGGAGCGAGGATGACACTCATCGACCCCCTTCTGGCCGGCAGCCGACTGGTTCACAGAGGTGATGTCCTTCCTGGTAGACTTTCCGAGGACTCTACCTTTAAGGAAAGATCTACTCAGACAGCCCCACTTCGAGAGGTACCACAAAAACCTCCCCGCTCTGAGTCTGACTGCGTTCAGACTATCAAGAAGTTGGCCAGAGCGAGGGTTTTTCAAGACCTGTGGCGAAGGCGATTGCCACGCAAGGAGGCCCTCCTCGATCGCTATGTACCAATCGAAGATCCTGGTGCAGGAAGAAGGGCATTTCCTCCACCACAACCTCTGTGAGCCAGATAGCTGACTTCCTTCTTCATCTGAGAGAAGAAGTGAAGTTGGCTGTTCCAACTATTAAAGGCTACAGGAGCGTGCTTTCTGTAGTCTTTAGACACAGAGGACTCGATTTGTCTAATAATAGGGACATTCACGATCTCATTAGATCGTTCGAGACTAGGAAGGTAGTCCAGCCTAAAGTACCCTCGTGGAACTTGGATGTGGTACTCAAATATTTGATGTCGAGTAACTTCGAACCCGCTTCATTCAGTTTCTATCAGGAATCTGACGAAGAAAACGATCTTCCTAACCGCTCTGGCGACGGCGAAGAGGGTTTAGCGAAATTCAGGCCATTAGCAAGCAGATCGGCTTTTCAGAAAGTAGTGCGGTGTGTTCTTTAAGTCCCGTGTTCTTAGCAAAGAACAAGAATCCTTCCAACCCGTGGCCGCCGAGGTCCTTTGAAATCAAAGGGTTGGCAGATATAGTTGGGAACGAACGTGAGAGATTCCTGTGTCCTGTCAGGGCTCTAAAGTTCTATCTGCAGAGAACTAAAGCTTGCAGAGGTTCATCGGACAATTTGTGGTGTTCAGTGAGGAAACCTGATCTTCCTATATCGAAAAACGCACTGGCGTTCTACATCAGGAATACGATTCAAGAAGCGCATAATAAGTGTAGTGACAGTGATTTAAAGCTTCTGAAAGTAAAGCTCACGAAGTGAGAGCTATTGCTACTTCGGTAGCCTTTCACAAAAATATGGCTCTCAAAGATATTTTGAATGCCACATTTTGGAGAAGCAATTCGGTGTTCGCTTCACACTACCCCTGCGGGAGGTGAAAGTGACATACGAAAATTGCTTCTCCCTCGGACCATACATTGCTGCAGACACTGTTTTGGGGGCAGGAGGTAACACTCATCCTATCCTTTAGGGATTAGGGGGGTTTTTAATTTGTGTTTATGGTTGTGGGGTGACCGCCTGGGGCGGGTCTCCCTTCCATTAGCTTAGTTAAGTGGGATACCTTTGGTAAACTAAGCCAGGTGGTGGTATTTTTGTCTCGTTGCCCTCATTAGTATGGTCCATGGTCTAGTCACGTCGTGGTCTCGCCCCTGTTGACAGATCATCTGGAGTGCACCAGCTTCATAGGTCTCTACCTTGCTGGCAACTCTAGTAGCACAAGCAGACTTACGTGGCAGTAATCACGAAGCCAGCTATGCTAACAGGTAAGGAATCAAGATATCAATTATCTGCACATATGTGTTTCCTAAATCCTCTATTCTGTCTCTCCCACCACCAAAGGTGGGATTCAGCTATATATATAATCTTGACAGGTAAGTTGCATGAAACAAAATGATATTGTAATGATACAATTAAGTTTGTTCATACGTTCCTGGCAGATATATATAATTAAGTACCCGCCCACCTCCCCTCAGGAGACAGTGGAAATAAAAATTATGAATAGAAATGGGAATGATTCCTGATACCCGCCTCCCAGCGGTGGGAATGGGTACTAACCACCTGACTCCCACTACGTGTGTCGTAAGTTTTAAATTCTGTCGGTGTCGGAAATTATCAGCTATATATATATCTGCCAGGTAAGTATGAACAAACTTAATTGTATCATTACAATATCATTTTTGCTGTTTACATTAATATTGATATTTTAAAATGAGTATTTTAGGGGGTGTATATACTTAAGAGCAACAGTTGTAAAAGTCACTAATGTAAGATGACCCAGGATGTTTTGGAATGATGGTTTTGTGGTGTATTTTTGTTTGAAATTATATTAAATTGTTTTAGTATGATCATTTAAGGTGCATTTTTGTTGGCACTGTCAAATTAAGCAGTGAAATGTTAAAATAGGCAGTTATAAGCATTTTAGTTTAAGGGGTACTGGGTATTTGGCAGTTATAAGCAATTTTAGAGGGGATTTTTACATTTCTGCGGATTTAGGATTTCCGTGACAGGTCCTGGAACCTATTCCCATGTAAAAGTAGGAGAGCACTGTATCATCAAATAGCCTTTACCTCTATGGAATGTATCCAAGTGCATGAAGTGAAGTATTTCAAAGACTAATTCTAACTGGCATGTTTAGCCAACTCATTGATCCTTGCAGATATGGTACTTAAATTCATTCATCTGTACTAGTCTTCATGTGAAGAGAGGTGGGTAGGGAGGAGTATAGTTGAATTTATGATTAATAGAGTTTGTATAAAAACTACTTTAATTTTAAAATCATTGTTGTTGCAAACTTGTTAATTTTAAAAGCCTGAATCACCATATAGGAGGGAGGGCAAAGTAGATGAGGTGAAAAAATCTCATTCCCAGAGAAAATATAGTTTGGAGTGCCTCCTTGAGCAATGAGTTTTCCATGGAAGGATCTGTTCACGGGCTGTTCCCTTAGTGTTGGTACTGTAATGCAAGATTAACCTGAGGTAGGTAACTCGCCAGTTACAAGTTATTCAAGGAAGTAAATGTCTCCACTGAGCTGGGGATTTGTTGAATGGATACGGGGATGAGGACATTACTATTCAACCACCTTCCTGCGGAAAATACTTAGCCCATCACAATGATGTCTCAGTAAATACAATTTTATGTATGATACTTACCTGGCAGGTATATATATAGCTATATTCTCTGTCGCACTGGCAGAAATTTTCAAAACTTGCGGCAACCGCTAGTTTACCGGTAGTTCAGGTGATCACCACCCCGTTCCTGTGGCGCTGGCGCTTGGAACCATTCCCATTTTCATCAGATTTTCTCTGCCAGCCGAACCTTCAATATTGTTGTGGGTTCCCTGCTAGATTTTCAATCTCGTTTGCCGACTTTTCGCTGCTTTTGGACTGCTGTTTTGGTATCGTATTGGAACGTTGGCTTGGCAATCGCTTTTGGATTTTCTTAGAACTATGTCTGATTCCGGTATTGTGTTTACAGTGTGTGTGAAAGAAGGGTGTAAAGTTAGGCAACCGAAATCTTTAGTAGACCCTCACACTGTGTAAGAAGTGTAGTAGAGAATTTGTGTGTACTTGGGAGAATAAGTGCAATGAGTGTGAGAATTTGACTGAGAAAGAGTGGAAAACTCTCACTAAGTATGTTGAACGATTGGAGAAAGATCGTATTAGGAGATCAGTGTCTCGGAGTGAAAGATCTGGTTCTTCTAGCAAAGCTGTGAATGAATCTGTTACTGTTCCTTCTCCAGTTCCTTCTCAAGTAGAACGTGTAGCACCTTCTCCCCAGGTTTCTCCTGCACCCGCTGCTGTATCTGAGGAGACGAAGGACTCCTAATATGTGAAAGTGTTTGCTGCCCTTGCTTCGATGGGCAATCAGATTCAGCGATTAACTGTCAAGTGGGTGTAATTAATGTTGTTAGTGACAGTGTTGTGGAGGGGGCGGCCGACTGTCTCTCTCGTGCTCCTAGACCTAGACCGCTTCCAAGCTCCCAGACCCAAGGGAGAAGGAAAGTCGACAGTCGAAGGGAGGCGAGAGGGGTTTTCACACGGTCAGTCGTCCCTTCAGGCAGTCCTATTGTTGCGTCCCAGGCTGCAGCAGTACGCCAAAGAAAAGGCATTACTGAGAAGTGTTTGTCCTCCTCCGATAGCTCTTCGTCATGTAGGAAATGGCGCTATTCGAAGGAATCGCGTCTCCTCAAGAGGACATGGAGACCACCCCCGTCTCAGGATGCACGTCGCTCTGCTCGGGAATGATGGAGTATTCCTGAACTTTTTTCGTCTAGTTCGGATGAGGACGCAATCGTCAAGAGGAAGAAGAAATCTTTCGAGAGAGGACGCAGGACGATCGTTTGGTGGCTTTTCTCCAGTTAGAGATTCTCCCCCTTCGTCGTGTGTTCATTCCCTTTTCCCTTTTCCCGCTCCCGTCCTCGTTAGACCTCAGGACCGCTCTCCCTCCTCATCCCGTACCTTCCTTTCGTCGTTCTCTTTCTCCGTCTCGTTCGATCCTTCAGTGCCAAAATATCAACCTTTGGTCAACTTTGACTTGACCGAAATGGTCGAAAAACACACAATTGTAAGCTAAAACTCTTACATTCTAGTAATATTCAATCATTTACCTTTATTTTGCAACAAATTAGAAGTCTCTAGCACAATTTATGAAATAAACTTTTTCCTTACTTCCGCATAGTAACTCTTCCAGAAAAATCAGAAATTTTTTCATCCGATTGTCGTAATGTTTGCACCATTTTAAATTAGCTGTTACATAAAGTTTTATATATAAAAATGTGTGCAATTTCCTGTAGAATACATCTAAAAACAACCCATGGTTGTAGCTTTTATCAGTTTTGAAATATTTTCCTATAAATAACGATAAGTGCCAAAATTTCAACCTTCAGTCAACTTTGACTCGACCGAAATGGTAGAAAAATGCAATTGTAAGCTAAAACTATTACATTCTAGTAATATTCAATCATTTACCTTTATTTTGCAACAAATTGGAAGTCTCTAGCACAATATTTTGATTTATGGTGAATTTATGAAATAAACTTTTTCCTTACTTCCGCATAGTAACTCTTCCGAAAAAATCATAAATTTTTTCGTCTGATTGTCGTAATGTTTGCACCATTTTAAATTTGCCGTTACATAAGGTTTTATATATGAAAATGTGCGCAATTTTATGTAGAATACAACTAAAAACAACCCATGGTTGTAGCTGTTATCAGTTTTGAAATATTTTCATATAAATAACGATAAATAGAAAAAATTCGTCCTTTGGTCAACTTTAACTCGACTGAAATGGTCGAAAACTGCAATTGTAAGCTACAACACTTACAGTCTAGTAATATTCAATCAATTACCTTCATTTTGCAACACACAGGAAGTCTCTAGCACAATATTTTGATTTATGGTGAATTTTTGAAAACAGCTTTTTTTTTTTTTACGTCTGCGCATTATGAATTCATGCATCATTTTGTGATAATATTTTTTTTGTGTTGCCTTGATCGTTTTACAATGTGTTATATACCAGAATGATTGCAATTTAGTGTACAATACAACAAAAAAAAAATTAACTCGTTAGTTTTAACTGTTTTGCTCACAGCGCGATTTGTACACAATTATATATGAAATTTTTTTTGCGCTGTCATATATCCCAATATTTATATATGATAATGATATTTTTTTTCATTTCTGATTGTTGCATACTAAACTTCAGGCAATGAAAAAAATAGGAGCCAAAAATGAACTATTAATCTTGAAAACTAAGCATGCTGTGATTAAAAAGAAAAAAAAAAAAAAAACATTTGTTCAGCTCTCACTCGCAAACGCTGCCGGCATACGGGAGAGGATTTTTAAAATACCGCTTCGGCGCTTAAGGGTTAACATCAATAGAAGACTTATGAAAAGAATACTGTCTAGCTAAAGTCTTACTTTCAGCTCTAGAAGCCACCTTTCCTTTCCTGTCTTTCTAATTTGGCTAAATGTGACTTTAAAACTTTTCATCTCTTGTCTTCTTAGTCATCATCTTTGTTACAAATCTTTAGAACACACTTGCCCCCTACAGTCAGTACAAAAGGTATGTGAATCATATGTTGCCTAGTCAATCTGATATTACAGCCTTTGCTGCAATAATGAATACTAGCTGAACTTGAGTCTTGCATACCACAGTGTAAAATAGTCTCAGTCTAGAAAAAAAAAATTTTATTCTGTGAAAAAAAAAAGTTTTGCATTTGTGAAAATAAGTCATAATTCAGACAAAAAAAGGTCTAAAAAAGAAAACTTACACTCGCTAAATGTAACGAAGGCTACCAAAGTTAAAATGCTTCACTAATTGGAAAAAATCATCAAAAAAGTGATCAGAATTCCAAAGCAACTTGACTCCTCACAACAGATGGTCAGATGTAAACTAACAGAAACAAATTGAAGCTCTTTGCTAAGTTGCTCCTCTCCTTCCCCGAAAGTGGGTGGGGCCAGTCACCTACCCAAAATAAAAGAAGCCCTACCACAAATTTCAAAATTCAAGCTGCCATGCGAGTTAAAACTATAGCTATACTATATTAATTACATGGTAAGTTACTTATATGAAAACACATTTTATTCATCCCCTTCTAAATTCCCAATATTCATAAGAATCTAATTTCTTATGAAAGTTGATAGCATTTTTAAAGGTGACTGGCTTAGTCGAGCATTGTTGTATTTATTACAGCATAGTCCAGGGTAGGTTATAGTAACTTACCGTTAGATAAGATAACAGCATTACAGTTTCACGTTGGAAGGAGTACCAGGAACCTAACCTTCACAGGATATAAAGGGTGTCCTTGGTTCCTGGAGAGACCCATGTTCCATCTTCCTTGGATAGAGATGAAGAGTCTCAGGGCCATGAAAGAAATAGGTTTGTTTGTTAACATTTTTAATGGTCTTTAATATTTCAAATTGCTCTCAAACCTCTTGTTGTTCATTTGAGAAAGTTTTTGTTTGGTAATATCGTTTTGTTATTTACAGTGGCAAGGTCATGAAAAGGCTTACAATAACATGCTTATTGTTGCTGCACTCAGACTGGGAATAGAGAGACTGTGGGTCCCTGATGGATATCATCCTTTCCTGGCGAGCGAAATATCAGAACTAGTTTCTTTGGTGTTTCCCAGTGATGCGATGCACTTTTCCCTGAAGGAACTCGATCAGTCAGAGCCATCATTTGATTATTTTGCCAAACATGCTCCAAATTTCGAGAAAATTTATGTGCCACGGAGTGATAATGTTGGTTTTGTGAAATGTTGCCAATTTAGGTAAGTAGCAAGCATATATTTTTGTTGAAATTGTAATCCAAGAAAAGGAATTTTTCCTTACAGTTGACAAACTCCTTATTTTACTTTCACTTATTTCCAGGAAAGATATGAGTACTACTAAGGTGCAGAGTCTTGACAAAAAACAAAAAAAATTCTGTTACACCTTGAATGAGTATAAATGCCCTTTTTATCTCAGCTCTGTTGGTTAATTCTCACCAAACACTTTCTTTACATATTGTGAAATGCAGGTAAAGGGCAAGAATGCAAGAAAAAGATGAA
This sequence comes from Macrobrachium nipponense, assembly GCF_015104395.2. Classification (NCBI taxonomy): domain Eukaryota; kingdom Metazoa; phylum Arthropoda; class Malacostraca; order Decapoda; family Palaemonidae; genus Macrobrachium; species Macrobrachium nipponense. The sequence goes on from NC_087207.1 coordinate 55,820,467, forward strand.
TAATGATGGAATTTTTATTAATAAGATACCCGAGACTAAAATCCAAGTACTGTCTAGGGAGCTTGATGAGCAAGTTGTTAACACTTATCCAGGGAAATCCAGGCAAAGAAAGAAAGAAAGAAAAAAGCACAAAAGACCTGATAATGTTAATAACAGAAGCAGTTCAATAGCCACACATTGTTGGGTTTTGAACCATAGAATAAATTTTGGTGAAATGTTCAAGGTTAGTTAACTTTTTTAAACAGAAGCAGTAATGTAAGGTTCTGTGCAGGGTTCTTTGTGAAGGGAATCTTCATGAATGCAGTACTACTGACAGTGCCTGGAAAACAAATCTTTTAATATTTTAAGTATTGTAAGTGACAGTGACAACCACGTGCTTGGAGAAATTAAGCTCACCAGATTTGTCAGGGGCTTATAATCCAGAATTGGTCCTTGACAGATAAGAAAGCCAAGTACCTGAAATGCGTAATCCACAGATTGGTAGCATAACCACAACAAACCAGAATTGTCAAGTAATCAGATGATCAGGCAGGAACAATATAAATATTCTGTTCATGTAGAAAGTTTTGAAAAAAGTTTCACTCCCTATGAGATTGAGGACAGTACGTAGTCTTCTTCAAACTTTTGGATTTTAAGTGGATTTCTAAACAATATACAGTACCCAATTCTGTACAAAAGAAAAGGGTCTTATTTTATCCTCAACTAAAAGACCTTGATTGCTCTTCATGGTCTTCATTATTTATAGTGTTGTATATTTGTAGATGAGCTCACACTGCTGTTTCATGTTTCAGAAATCTGCGTGTAATAGAGTTTGCTGGTGGCGTTTCGGATAAAGTTCTTTGCAATGCCCTGTGGTGCACTGGTAGCAGGAAAAGTGAAAAAATCTTAGACTTAGCATTAACAAAGGTATTATTTTTTAGCATGATAATTTAGATTGTTGCAGTTAAAGTTATTTGTCATGTATGGGAATACAGTGGTCCCCCCCGTATTCGCGGGGGATGTGTACCAGACCCCCCCGTGAATAGTTATAATCCGAATGTTTGGAACCCCCATAAAAATGCTAAAAAAACAGCCTATTTTGTTAGTTTAAAACTCAAGAAAAACCACTAAAAATTTTTGATACTTGGGTTTTTTTAATATTTTTATCACAAAAAGTGCAATTTATGATGAAATTGATAAATAAAACCAGGAACTTGGGGATATTTCTCATAGAAAAATACTGCGAATGCGCGAATTTTCCGCGAATAATGCGGGGAAAACGTTCCTGAGAGAAATCCACAAATGTGTGAGTCCGCGAATCCGAGAACGCAAATACAGGGGGTCCACTGTATATTCTATAAACAGATTAATCTGCCATTGCTTCCATGTCTGCATGATATATAAGATATATAACTGTTTGTATGTAGAGGTCTACGTGTAATCTGCATTCAATGAACAGTAATAAAACTTGTCTTAAGATAGGGTTTTATACAAGTATCTTAACAAGTATGTAATTACATAGTTAGTATAAGTTTCCAACCCCAGCAGCCTTAAAATTCAAATTGTTCCTACACGATATACAAACCCTCGGTCCTTTACATAAGGAATTACTTTCGGCGTAGCTGGAATTATGACCATTAAATTATTGAACAAGGTGGTTAGGCAGTAACTACCGTGTGGCAGGCCTGTAGGCCAGCCCGCCCAGATGTAAAAGCTCCACTTTGCCTTCAGCCATCTTCCGATGAAGACGTGTGTTTGTGAGTTCTTGCTGACTTGCCGTTGATCATTTTCCCGGTGGGATATTTCTTTTTGTCTTTAAATATAAGTATATACAGTATTTGATATTAATATTCAATTTAATTCAATTAATATGCAAACCCACTTTTTGTGATAGCCTTTATAGCCGCCTTTGTATTTTGTGTTAAGAGTCGGCAGCAAAGGTATGCTAACATCTCTATTATTTACATACTTTCGCCCTTTAACATGAGGACGAGATATGTATTTAACGTGAGAACGAGATATGTATTTAATGTGAGTGATATTGATCCTGTAATGAGAATTTATGTTCATCCAAAATTTACGCTTACGCTTTGGGAATTACCAAGGGGAACTTCAGAGGTTGGTCCTTTGCTCAGTTTTTCCTGCTAATTTCTCTTCTCCTTCATCCTTTCACTTTCTATCAGACGAAGGTAGAGAGGGGGTGTGTGGTGTTGGTGTTTGGGGATCTCCTCTCACTTCAGAGGTCGGTGCCCTTGGATGTGAGAGGAGTATCCTTATTACTTTAAATAATTTTTTCTTTATTTTACAGACTAACAGTGGTGATTGTGTTTACAGCAGTATTGGTTGGATAGCTCTTCGTATTGGTTATCCTAACCTTAGAATTGTACCTGTGACTCGTAGCATGTTGTGATGTTGATCCTCGAGTGTATGTACTCATCCCCTGCTGGTAATCATATTCATTTACCACTACTACACTGGAGTTATGTCACTGGACGAAGCTTTGCCGCTGCCCTGTGATGTTTAACTATTCTTGATGGTAGAAGTCTGGCAGAATTTGGAGGAATCGAAGAGGAAGAGAGCTCGTTAAGTGTCGTCATCCTCCTCTTCGAGATCATATTTTCATCAGTCTCAACCCCTTCGATTCCTAAGGCTCTTTGCCAAAGAAGGAGAAGGTTGTCTCCCCCCATCCCAAGAAGTCTCGTCACAGGACTTCTAAGGGTCTGTCTCCTCAACTGAGAAGGCGTTGGGTCTTCTGCTGGCTCTCCCGTTCCCGAATGGGAACCATTACGCTGTCCCTAGGGTCTAGACTGTTGGGAGTGGTAGAAGCGTAAACTTCGGTTCGCGCTTCTGCTGTTAGTCCTAGAGGTTTCTGCCCCTAGACTAGTTCCGTGTCGGGGCGCTCGTTCACGAGTCCCCGAGTGCACGTAATCTTCGGATTCGTGTGCATCCAGAGTCGTTGACGCTGAGTCTGCACACTGTCATGACTCGGGCACGGGTGGAAGAAAGGAGCGATATGCTCAGGTGGCTTGCACCTTGCCGGTGATTGCTCGGTTCCCAGGGTTGACGTGACTGTCCTGCAGGACCGTCCACGCAGAGACTGGTGAAGGCTCCCCATTGAGTCCTCTTGAGACATTTTGGCCTCGACGAGGACTTTGACAAGTTGGAGGACGATAACGGCTCTCTCCAGTCAGGTGCACGCTCAGCCCCACCCAGACTACGGTCACGTTGGCGCGACCGACCGGTCACGGTGGTGACAGACGAGAGTTTTTGTAACCCTCCTCGAGGAAATGTTTCTCCACTGCTGCTCCGTCAGGTCCTCCTTCCCAGGTCGGGCTGGGCCCTGCTGCTTCGGCAGCTGCCGCAGCCCCTCCTGGATGGGAGAACCTTCTGCCGTCCTGAGGAAGTTGGCGAAGAAGAAGAGGAAGGTATCGTCGTCATCTTCTTTGTCTTCATCGTTGTCTTCTGCCGCCTCTTCCCCTTCGACTTCCTAAGCCCCCAGCCGAGGAAGAAGAAATTGGCCTCCCCCTGCCCCGCCAGAAGTCTCGCACAGGGACTTCTAAGGGTCTGTCTCGCTCCAGTGAGACAGGTGGGTCTGCCGCTGGCTCCCGGTTCCAGAGGTTCCACCTCCGGACAGAGAACCATCTCAGCCGCTTGCTTGCAAGCGTCATCGAGTGTACGGTCACTTGTGGGTGACTGTGCAGCCAAGGTCCAGACTGCTGAGCACGCTCACCGTCAGGACACAGGCACGGAGCGAAAGGATGGTAAGAGTCGCTCAGGTAGCTCTCCGGCTGCTAGTTCTGCTGGCAAGGCGAGCGAGAGCATCCAGTCTTTCTCCCCCATTCCTTCTCTTCCTATGGCTACGCCAGGAGGGGCGAGGTGAATGGGAGGGATCCTGCAGAGGTGCTCTCCTTAGGATTTCTGCGTTTTGGGTGGAGGGGGACTGCGTTCCTGGAGGGACCTTCAGGTCCTACTGGACGTACATTCATGTCGTTCAGGAAGGTTCTTGCCCGTTCTTCCTCAATTTCTGCGGGAATCGAGGAGGACCACCACCCGATGATTGTCTGATGAATTCAAGGGGTTTCGCCGAGCGCTTAAAATTCTTCTAAATTTCTAGCATTCTCCGAGCATTTTTGTGTTCTACAATCTGCCAAACACTTGGGCGAGACACGTCCGAGGGGCAAGATGAGAATTCCTGATAATTGTTACTACGAATATCAGGAATCTCGCCGAATGTTAGAATTCCTTGGAATTTCTGGCATCTCAGTGTTTTGCTTTTCCTGTAATTTCCAAACAACACAAGACTGTCAAGACAGACATTCCCGGTAATTGTTATTACAAACTTGGGAGTCTCGCTAAGCCATTAAAATCCTGGAATTTCTAGTGTTCGAAGAAAGTGCTGCTGCTGAAGGAAGAGTGTCTCGGGAGGGGCTCGGCCTGGATGGACCTGACAATCCGTCGCCTCAGTATGCGGTCACCACTGGGATACAGAGAAGAATGGGCAATAACAGTCAATCTTCCTCTCTTTTTTTTTTTTTTTTTTCCCCTTACTTCTTGGTTTTTATACAGAATGAACAAGGAAATAAGAGGAATTCAGTGAGTTTACTCCTTGGAATTTGAACCCAAGAGACTATGTTTTTTGGTTTAGTTCTAGGATCTTGCTGAACATACGTCAATTTGTTCAGTAAGGATAGTACAGTGGGGCCTCGTTATCCACGGGGGATAGGGCCCAGAACCCCCCCGTGATAAGTAAATACCCCGTGGTTATCACCTGATACCCCCCTCAAAAATTGCTTAAAAACTGCCTACTTTAATAGTTAACCCACCCAAGACCACTATTCCAATGTTTATAACTGCCTACTTTAGTTCAAACACCAAATATGTTTTCAACTATCACCTAAAACTAAATTCAAGACAGTTTTAAAGTTATTGTACAAAATTAGCCTTAAAAAATAAATGTAGTATATGTACTACTGTACATATGTAGCCCATACCTAGCCTAGGGATTTACAGCTAGAAGCCTACATACGCATGGTGGGCCTCTTTTTTTTTTTTTTACAAGGAAAGAGAGGATGAGTGGTAAGAGAACTATCAAAATATGTAAATCATATGGGTACTCACCAACAATCTATGTTGATAAAAGATGGCGACGATTTTGCAGTGCAATCCAGTAATATAATAACGATAATGCTACCAACAGTATGCAGCGAAACATCTCTTCCCTTCGTCACAACACGTTAATACTAGTATATTCCACGTAAAAATCTTCATCTGACCTTTAGGAGTCTTTCCCATAAGAGTAAAAGAATCAGGGCTTTTGGATGCCACATAATTAACTCTTTTATATGGGTACAATTTAAAGAACGCGCCGCACACCACATCTCATAACAACAACAAACAAACGTTTGTAGGCCAGTGTTGCCAACTGGGAATGGCAATTTCTTGCTAGATTTTGTTCCATAAAAGGCTAAAAAAAAAAATCACATACCGTATATACTCGAATAACGTGCAATCTCCCATATCGTGCAACCCCCTAATTTTCACCAATAAACAGTGGTTTTGTGTTTTGTCATGTATCCTCATGTATCATGCAAGTTCATAAGGTTGGTGGTTTAGCCTGCTATGGCCGAGTCATTCAGAGTGTGCTGATGCTAGTCAATTTCGGTAATTTTCTTATTAATCTCGAGAATTGAATAGAAAATCTCAAGATTAAAAAAAATCCCAAGATAATAAAATAATTGTAAAAATAACACGCCTTGGAGTCCTTAATCATTCTCTCTCTCTCTCTCTCTCTCTCTCTCTCTCTCTCTCTCTCTCTCTCTCTCTCTCTCTCTCTATCTCTCTTCTCTCTCTAACTCAGGAATAAATACGTAACGTACTGTAATTTGCAGTAAATGTGTAGACATTGTGTGCGTGTTTAAAAAATGTGCAGTACACACACATTCCGATGTTTCGGTTTTTGGAATTTTTCAGATTTCGGAATGTGAGGTCAGATGCATAATCAAACAAACACCACTACTGCAGCAAAAACATTTTTTCCCTTTATGTTTTTTCATTATTGTTATTTATTAATTACAGTTTATTTAAATAAATATTAATATAATACTGTTAAATGAATGTGAGATAATTAAGATCACCTATAATAAAATAGTGGACAATTAATACCATATGTTCACTAATAGGTATTATTTTCAAAACAAACATTCCGTAAAATAAAACACAAAAAATATATGTACATAACAATCAAAATAATAATGTTTTGCAGTTCAACCTTGTGAATTTTAACAATAAGTATGACTATATGTATAATATATTTTACCATATCGATCTTGAAGTTGAAGAGTCGTAAAATTCTGAGGATGTGGTCCGGGAAAAGGATTTGTACTTTGTGATTACGTATCGCTACAACACCATGTGGTATTTTCATACCACTATATTGATGACGCATCGCTACGACACACTGGTGTTTTTCATACCACTACTACGTTAAAGTTCTTAAAAACATGACATAGAATCGACTTTGCGACTTCGTTTCACTTGATATTTTTAAAACGATACAATAACTATCATTTGTACTACTAAAACCATCTTCACATAAGTAAGTTTTTTCGTAAGATATGTGTTGTTGCAAAAGCTAGCTTATACATAAAAGGCTTTTATAATTTAAGTCGTCTTAGATATACATATGCACCCAAACTCATTGTGGGGAAATTTACTACTGTTTCCTCGGATATTGAAAAATACTTTAGCATCATTCAAAACACTAATAATATTAATGCAATAAATACTAGGCTATACATATTTACATCGTATACAAATACTACATACAGTTATATACACATACTTTTATATACAAAGTTAACAGTTATATCACATACTTTTATATGCAAAGTTAATCATATGAGTAGTGATCAGACGACAGCTGTGCACTGGACTACGTACGTACTACTTGGAAGATAAAACGAACAAAAATTTTGTTGTTGTTAGTCGCCGGGATAGATTAACATTTTTCCGAGATATTAAAAAGCTGAATTTTGTTTTTGAAGGTATGTCAACCGCGATTATATTATTGTTTTCACGAAGGAATAATTATATAAAGAAAATTATTGAGTAATTTTTGCCGTCAGCAGTCAGAAAATCACGAACATGGTAACGTTCAAACCTAGTGCCATCCATGGCGTATGTCTATAAATAGAACAGAAGCAGAGGGCAGTCATTGGATAACAGATCTCCATGGCTACCAACCAACCAATCAGGTGTTAGTTATACTACTCTGTAATTTCTTAGAATGAATGTTTACACACACGAAAACTAACGATGATGTATGTGTTTTTGCATACAGTACGTAGTTTTAGTTTTTATTATTAGTGTAAGTATTTTACTGATTTCATGAAGAATAGAATGATTCTTCTCATTACTTTGAATGCAAAATGGCTTGAAGATTCTTCCGCAAAAAGAAGAGAAAAAAAAATTCCTTAGAAGATGATACCTATTTACTAACGCGGTTGACATACCTTCAAAATAAAATTCAGCTCTTTAATCTCTGGAAAAAATGTTAATCTATCCCGGTGACTAACAACAACAAAATTTTTGTTTGTTTATCTTCCAAGTAGTACGTACGTAGTCCAGTGCACAGCTGTCGTCTGATCACTACTCATATGATTAATTTTGTATATAAAAGTATGTGTATATAACTGTATGTAGTATTTGTATACGATGTAAATATGTATAGCCTAGTATTTATGCATTATATTATTAAAGTGTTTGAATGATGCTAAAGTATTTCAATATCCGAGGAAACAGTAGTAAATTTCCCCACAATGAGTTTTGGGTACATATGTATATCTAAGATGACTTAAATTATAAAAGCCTTTTATGTATAAGCTAGCTTTTGGCTAACAAAAGACCATATCTCACGAAAAATTAAACTTATGTGAAAGGATGGTTTTAGTAGTACCAAACTGCTAAGTTTATTGTATCGTTAAAAATATCAAAGTGAACGAAGTCGCAAAGTCGATTCTATGTCATGTTTTTCCTAAACGCGTTGACTTAAAGGAGAACGTTATTTTGGTTTTTTTTATCACTGGCACAAACCCATAACAATGCAGTGTATTATGATAATTCTAAACTATTATTCACTACCAAAATAACAATGATATTTTGTATTGAAATTAATGTTACGTATATTCCAAACATTATTACTACGTAGCATGAATAGTACTATAAAAATTTCTTTCGAAAGATAATCTTGCTGTGAACGCTACCATAATTGATTTTCATATACGTACGCTACATTTTGTCAGCTGGCTGCCTCGCATAGATAAAATTGATTTCACTGATATGGAATTACTCCACGAATAGCCTTTTTATATGAAGATATGACGATAATATATAAGGTAAAAAATGCTTTTATGTATTTCGTTTACGCTTCGTCGCCAATAACAAACAGCAATACTTACGATAATCTATGACAAATAGCGTTTGTATGACTTCATTGTTCAGGGCCTCGCATAGATAAATTGATTTCACTGATATGGAATTACTCCACGAATAGCCTTTTTATTATGAAGATATGACGATAATATATAAGGTAAAAAATGCTTTTATGTATTTCGTTTACGCTTCGTCGCCAATAACAAACAGCAATACTTACGATAATCTATGACAAATAGCGTTTGTAGACTTCATTGTTCAGAGAAGTTATATACGAATACTGCTAAAAAAAATAAGTTCGATTAATTTTAGCCTTAATGTTATTACTACTGTAATATCACTACACTACTATTAAAATTTCTAAAAGTTTATCAAAACAAAAAATGTCGCTTTGAACGCAACCGTATACATAAACCATTTCGTACTTAAAGGTATATGCTTACATTTTGTGGCTGGCCACTCCGACGATAAGTTGAGTGCAATGATGTGGAATTATTCTTCGAATAGGCTATTTATTATGAAGATATGACTATAATATATATGGTAAGAATGGTTTATTACTTTATTGTCAGTTAATATCATAATGTGAATGTTTGTGTATGTTGGTGGTTATAGCACTGCAACTACGCTTAGCCTACCAATGAACGTCGTACATAAACCTTGAATAGGCTATTTATTTCGAAGATAGGACAATAAATATTAGGTGAGAATGGTTTTATTACCTTTATTGTCAGTTAATTAATTCATTATATGAGTCTTTAAATTGAATGTTGGTAGTTATCGGACCACGACCGAGGGTTAGCCTACCGAAAAACATCCATACGCAACACAACAAACCCGTGAGCAGCGATTCATACCAGTGATGTAACATGAGAAACGGTCCAATAAAAAACCCGTGATTAACTGGATCCGTGAATAACTGATCCGTGAATAAGCGATGCCCCACTGTACCTAGAGTTTGAATGCCTCTCCAGTGCTACTGTTTTGGGAACATCCAGTTTGACTTGAACTAGTCGTCTTCGGTATCCTGTTATCGCCGTAGAATTCTCCCTTCGGGAAAACTTCACCTTCACTCTCTTCATTAGAGAATGAAGGTCTGCTTCCAGTCTTTATTTTTGTTTCTCGAATGAAAGAGAATTTAGGCTGGAGGTAGATGTACAGGAACCTACAAATATACTATGTATATTTCTCCCGTGACATGCTTCTGTTATCAGTTGCATTGTCCGAGTAATAGGCACATAACTGTAGTTAACTCTACGGGTATGTGACCGAGACAAATAGTATCTTCTCTTAATTGACCCACAACTCGGGACTGCCCTGCAGGCCTCCCAAGAGTTACTGGTTTCGATTTTGAGATGCTAGTGGTATTGTTGACCAACTGCACCACAACATTTGCATTCACAAATAGGAGGGTTTTTCTCCCCTCCAGTTTCAGTTAAAATGCAAATGCTTGAGCGTATAATTTTTGCGCTCAGTGGTTCGAGCCGAATGCATTCCTTCATGGAATGGAATACCTGGCAACTCAGGATAATAAGTTTAGCAAGAGCTAGCAGTGTATGGCGCTGCCAGCCTGCCTCAGCCAGTACGGCTTGCTCTCTGAGACATTTCAATTGGTATTGTCTCTCTGTTGACGATTGACTACCGATTCGAATACTCTGCCCTGCAATCACAGACTTTGGTCTCTGGTTGGCTTGAATTCTCGCATACGTGTATGACCATCTCTCCTGCATCACCTTTTGCCGTTGTGAGAATTTTCAGACAGAAATATCTCACTAGACTCGTTATCATCTTTCTGTTTACCTCGAGGTAACAGAAGTCTGTAGCCTAGTCTCCCGCTTCATTGCATCTGCCGCTGCAATGACGCAGATTGATATTCTTCTAATAATTTGAGTTTGTCTTCTAATATACATTTCATAATTTGTAAGGTGTACAGTTATTCTTTGTTCAGCCCGAATTGTAAATGAATAACGGAAGACTTCGCCTGTTCCCCGCCCTGCCAGCTCTGCTTCCAAGGTAATAGAAGTGACCTCCCTGATCCAGCCCACCAGAAGCAGTTCTTCAGGCAGTACAATCCCTGTGTTTCAGTACTGAAAGACGCTCCACTTTCATGGCAAACTCCGACTTTCTCACCGAACAGCATTGAAATAGCGGTTTAGCTTTTTCAGTCCTCTGTAAATAACAGGGATTAAAGCCGTTTTCACTGGTTGGTGTCATCGACGGGACTTTTTCTATGTTCAGAATCTTGAGAGTTTACTTCTTTCGATTCAACTGTGAAGACTCGATTCAACTGTGAAGACGTAGTCTACATTCACCTTAGTCATTCACTATCATATAGTATTGTTTCTCCTTAGTTGAGATTCAACTACAATGAGAACTTCTGTCTTGCCATCAGGGATCTCGGTCTCTAGAAGGCAATTGACTATCATCTGATGGGCTCATGCCTTGAGAAAATCATCATCTCATCTCCCAACATCGATGGCGAACAAGATAGACAACTTGTAGGGTTGTTCTCCGCATAACCCTTCAAAAGGTGGTTGTCATGTGGTGGCTACGTCTCAGATGCATGACGGCTCTTGGCTCGCCGCTCACTGAGCACAGTCAGTCAGCAGCTGTTGAAGAGTCCAAGACTGTCATGAGCTACGCTGTGGACTTTTGCATTGGTTGATCCAGATCTGTCATTACATTGTCCTATTGGCATGTTGCTGTACCTATAGAGGATCGGCACCCACCATGGAGTATCAAGTTATGGAGGAGTAATAATAGTTTATATTTGACAACATCTCCAAAGGTTGTGAGAGAGAGAGAGAGAGAGAGAGAGAGGAGGAGAGAGAGAGAGAGAGAGAGAGAGAGAGAGAGAGAGAGAGAAGAGGAGAGAGAGATTGGTGGAAGAATGAATGGGAGTGGTTAGATGGCGGTCGGAAGTAGGTCTGTTGTGGCGCTTTGTGGGAAGTCAATGGAAGTCTGTTACGAGAGTCATAAACAGTGAGGTGTCTGGTCAAGTCAGTGTCTGTTTTGGCAGCGGTTATCCTTTGGTGTTTCGTTGTTTGGGTGTTATTTGATGGATTTTTGGGGTTGTGAAGTAGTTGTGCGTGTGTCTGTCTGGTTGTGGTGAGGTTAAGAAGGTTTGTGGTGCATTTTTCGGTGTCTGTTAGTGGTGGTTGGGGCAGTGTTGGTTTTGGCGGGTTGTTGTACTTCTGTAAGTCGTGTGGTTGTCGTGTTTTTTCGGGGTGTTGGTGTTCATCTGCATTGATTTGTCGGGTTATTGAGTTTTTGTGGGGTTGTGGGTCTCGGGGGCGTTGGTTTGTGCTTGGTTGTCGGCGGTGGTTGTGTCGGCTAGCCTATAGCCTATATCCAGCGGACAGCACAGCCTAGCCCTGAGTAGCAGAAGCCAGAGGTGAGTACCTGTTTGTGTTTTTGTTCTGTATGTAGGTATGGGTCAATTGTCCTGCTGTATTTTGTAGTGTTAAGTGGAAAGTGTGATTGAGGGTGGGTTTAATAGCCAGACAGGTTAAGTTTACGTGGGGAGGTTACTTGTTTTTTTGTGATCCCGCCACAAAGTGTCTTTATCCCCTGCAGAATGCCATTGTAGAAGTGTCCGATGGCGTGTCTTTCTCTGAGTATTATGAGACTGTGAGAGATTCTGCAGTTGGATAGTCCAATGGATGGCTACTTGTCATCACTCTGAAGAATATATCGGACTGGAAGTTAGATAAGGTCTCATTATCCTTCGGGCCTGCCCACAGATCCTTGGAACCTCATTTCCTTGGACCGGTGGTGGACGTTTGCAGGTTGTGTTTTCTTACCCGGCTCCTTCAAGAGGACAAATTGCATCTCGCCTATGGTAAGGAGGTTGCGAGAGTGACTGTCGGGTGATTGATGCGGTAAGCTTACACATAGAGCTCCCTTTCTATGTTTCGTATCAGAATCATAGAAGAAATCCCACTCCTTCCTCTAGCAAGGGGAGGAAGGAGACTGGCAATAATGCAAACCCCTCCCAGAACTTTGCATTAATGCCTCCAACTCTAAATATTCTTCACAGCCCATTTTTGGATGAGTTACGATTCCTCACTCATTTCAAAATGCCCAGAAGTCTGACTCTTGATCATGCAGCTCCTATACTCTGATCAAGTTGTCAGAGGCAGGGCACTCCTCCTCACTCTTACGACCAGGAGGAGTAGCTTAGGTGTGTAGAACTCCAGTCAATTCTAGAGGCTCACTCATATTCCTCCCACCAATCAGTGAGTCTTCCTTATGTAAAGGACCGAGGGTTTGTATATCTTATAGGAACAAATCATAATTTTTAAAAGTAAATTGTTTTTTCCTAACTATACAAACCTGAGGTCCTTTACATATATGCTCACCTCATGCCACCCCTCAATCTGAACCTGGGCCGAAAGGCAAAGTGGAGTGTTCACATCCGGGCAGGCTGGCCTACCCACCTGCCACACGGTAGTTACTGCCTAACCACCTTGTTTAAGAATTTAACAGCCGTAATACCAGCTATGCCGAAAGTAATTCTTTATGTAAAGGACTTCAGGTTTGTATAGTTAGGAAAAATACAATTTACTTTAAAAAATTGTGATATTCACAGTAGCGCTTCTATTGTTTTGTGTAAGTGACATGCCCCGCCCACTTTTGGAGACCGAAAGGAACAACTTAGCAGAGAGTTTCAATTTATTTTCTGCCGGCTCCCAACTAACATCTGGTGTTTTCTACAGTCTACTCCTTTGGTTTTCGGTTTGTTATTTCCTTATTTTGGTGAAGCATTCAAATTTTGGTGTAGCCTTCAAGCTTTAGTTATATTGTTAGCTTTGATTAACTTCTTTGTAGCTTTTATTGCCCAATTGTCAGATTCTAGCTCTTCAAGCATTCAATTCTGCATGGAAGGGTGTAAGACAAGGTTAAAGTCTTCTTATGACTTTCACACTAAGTGTGTTTAAAGTGGGGGGGCAAGACTGCAATAAGAATAGCACTTGCATAGAATGTCAGGATTGGGATGACAAAAATTGGAAGGTATTGAAATCTCATTTAGACAAACTTGAAAGGGGCAAGAAGAGGAAGGTGGCCTCTAGAGCCAGCTTAGAGTCTGTCTAAATCATAGCCTTGTAATTGGGGTAACAGAACCTGTATCCAATCTGTGTGGGAGCCAGCTAAAGTAATTACTTCTTAAGTTTACTTATATAAAAATAATAATAAAATAAAGTTTTATAAATGATTACCAAGTAATTACTGAATCTGAGCCCTCCCTCCTCCCCAGCCTTGGACATTGCCAATAAAATAGAATGAGGCCGTTAGCTGTGACTCCCATGTACCCATGCAGTGGGCGGGGCCTGTCCCGCATTGTGCAATTGACTTGTTGCTGCAAATTTTTTAATTTAGGAATGCTGAATCAAGCATAAAGCATTAGCTAAAGTAATTACTTTATAAGTATATATAAAACTATTTTTATTATAGAAATGTAATTTTTTTTTTTCTCAGGATCACAAATCCTGGAGTTTGACGCTACCTCATCTAGAAGTGCTGGAAATAATATATACAGGTATGACAATTACTTTCTACGATGAGAGTAAACTTTAGGTTGCTGCGGCCTTTGCTATCCAGCCAAAGATGGCAGCGGTGGGATCCAGGACTTGAAGTTGGAGGGTTACTTACGAAGCTATTTTGCATTTGCTTGATATGGAGGCAAAGTACAAGGTTAGTGAGTTCATGGTTCAATTAATTTAAAAATTTGATGAATATTTCACATACAGTATTTGTCTTTTTTATATAAGTACTTACCAAAGTAATTACATAGTTATTGGTTTCTAACCACAGCAGCTTTAAAATTCAAAATTAGCACGTCGGCGCTTCTGTTGTTTATGTGTAGGTGACAAGATCCCATCCACTTTCAGGGACTAAGAGGAACAACTTAGCAGAGAGCTCAATTAGTTTCCTGCTGGCTTCAAAAGAAAATGAAAAACGGGAATTGGAAGAAAAAACCCTAATAAATATCAAGCAAAACCCCAAACTATTATACACATACACGAAAAAGATGAATAAAAGAAGAATAGAAATTGGCCCTCTAAGATTTTTGAAGGGAGATTAACGCAATGAAACAAAAAAAAGGAAAATAATGCAACATATTGGCAGAAACGATATATAAGAGAGAATTCACCCCTAGAATAGATAATGAAGATAATGATATAGAAGTAAGGGACGAAAATAGTGAATATTTAGCTGACATAGATATTAATGAAGCTGATATTGTGAGGATATTAATGAAATTAAAAATGGAGCTGCAGCAGGACCTGATGGAGTTCCTGCTATTTTGTTAAAGAAAGTAGTTCATTCTATCGCAAAGCCACTTGCAATATTATTAAGACAAAGTGTAGATACAGGCAAGATCTATGATGAGCACAAATTAGCATATATTACCCCTACTTTCAAAAGTAGATCAAGACTAGAGGCTAGTAATTATAGGCCTGTGAGTCTAACATCACTTATTATGAAAGTGTATGAAAGGGTAATGAAGAAAAATATTATGAAACATTTAATAAAAAATAACTTGTTTAATATAGGACAACATGGTTTCGTACCCGGAAAAAGTACACAAACCCAACTGTTAGTCCACCGTGAGAACATATTAAAAAATATGAAAAGCAGAAATGAAACAGAATTGTGGTTTATGCTAGACTTTGGCAAAAGCTTTTGACAAGGTAGACCATAATATATTAGCAAAGAAAATTAGAAAACACAATATCGTGGATAAAGTAGGAAGATGGTTAAAAGAATTTTTACAACAACAGAAACAGATAGTTATTGAAAAACGATGAGAAAATTCGGATGAAGCCAAGGTAATATCCGGTGTGCCACAAGGTACGGTGTTAGCTGCAATACTGTTTGTTATTATGATTGAAGACATAGACAGTAATGTTAAGGATTCGGTAGTGAGTAGTTTCGCTGATGACACAAGAATAAGTAGAGAAATTACATGTGATGAAGATAGGAACGCTCTACAAAGAGACCTTAACAAAGTATATGATTGGGCAGAGGTAAATATGGATGGTATTTAACTCTGATAAATTTGAATCAATAAATTATGGAGACAGAGAAGGAAAGCTATATGCATATAGGGGACCTAATAATGAGACAATCACAAAAAAGGAAGCAGTTAAAGACATTGGTGTGATGATGAATAGGAACATGTTATGCAATGATCAAATAGCAATTCTGTTGGCAAAATGTAAAGCAAAAATGGGAATGTTGTTACGGCACTTCAAAACAAGAAAAGCTGAACATATGTTCGTAGTCCACTTGAATATTGCAATATGATATGGTACCCACACTATCAAAAGGCTATTGCACAAATAGAGAGCGTACAAAGGTCCTTTACAGCTAGAATAGAAGAAGTTAAGGACCTTGACTACTGGGAAAGACTACAATCCTTAAAATTATATAGTCTAGAAAGGAGAAGAGAACGCTACATGATAATTCAGGCATGGAAACAGATAGAAGGAATAGCAGAAAACATCATGGAACTAAAAATATCAGAAAGAGCAAGCAGAGGTAGATTAATAGTGCCCAAAACTATACCAGGAAAAATAAGGAAAGCACACAGGACATTAATCCACTACGCACCAGCATCGATAATGCAGCGTCTATTCAATGCGTTGCCAGCTCATCTGAGGAATATATCAGGAGTGAGCGTAGATGTGTTTAAGAATAAGCTCAACAAATATCTAAGCTGCATCCCAGACCATCCAAGATTGGAAGGATGCAAAATATACCGGAAGATGTACTAGCAACTCTCTGGTATGACATTAGAGGTGCCTCACACTGAGGGACCGTGGGGCAACCCGAACAACATGTAAGGTCTGTAAGGTCTCTCTCTCTCTCTCTCTCTCTCTCTCTCTCTCTCTCTCTCTCTCCTCTCTCTCTCTCTCTTTGCCACACAAGATAATGTGTCATAGTGGTAACTCCCTCCCTCTCTTTCGCTGGAAGCGTTTATAAGTATTTTTTGAGAGAACAGAGAGATAAACACTCTCTCTCTCTCTCTCTCTCTCTCTCTCTCTCTCTCTCTCTCTCTCTCACCGAGATGAAAGAATTTTTATGGTACTAGTATGTAAAATGTTTATTGATAATTTCAGTTATTTAATAATAATAATAATAATAATAATAATAATAATAAAACTGTAATTACAAAATTCATAGTGGTAGTATTTTAAAAAGATGAAAATGACCTTTCCATTTCACTTGTAAGGATAACTCCTCTTTCTTACTGATATGAGAGAATTTTTATGGTAGATGCACGTGTTTATTTTATTTTCAAATAATGATAATAATAAAAATAAAGTAGTAATAATACGATAACTAATTTCAAATGAAAATTCTTCCCTTTGTCTTTTTCTGTATCATTTCCCCTACCTTCTCATAACTCCAGTGACGCTCGGAGCTGGGAAGTTGTTAACAATGCCATACAATGGTCAACGAATTTAATGGTTTTATGTAATCTCTCTCTCTCTCCCTCTCTTCTCTCTCTCCTCATTCTCTCTAATCTCTCACTCCTCGTCTCTCTCTCTCCTCTCCTCTCTCTCTCTCTTAATGAGATGAGATAATCTTCATGGACATGTATGTAATAAGTTTATCATTAATATTTTCCAATAATAGTACTACAACTGTAAGTACAAAATTCATATGTGAGTATTTTAGATACAATAATCATTCCATTTCTCTCCTTTAAATACTGTAAGGACAATCTCTCTCTCTCTCTCTCTCTCTCTCTCTCTCTCTCTCTCTCCTCTCTCTCTCTCTCTCTCTCTCTCTCCACAAGATATTTGTCATAGTGGTAACTCTGTCTCTCTTGGCTGCAAGTGTTATACGTACGTATTAAGTATATACCTTTAAGGCTACTAATGTTTAGGATTACTTTGAAATTATATTAATACAATCTCTAAGATTAATACAGTAATATGATACTAATTTAAGGTAAATTTGATGCAGGATGTTACATAAGGTATACATTTGGTGTTTCTATTTCTTCCTTCTTTTATCTCTCTCGCTCTCAGCAAAAGAATTAATAGACAGACAAACATAATTGCAGAGTCCTCTCTTTCTCTCTTCTCTGGAGAAATATATGTATTTATGGGAGGGGAAAAAGTTGCCTACAGATGTTCATTTCAAATCTATTGAAATCGTAAGGAGTTGTATCTCTCTCTCTCTCTCTCTCTCTCTCTCACTCTCTCTCTCTCTCTCTCTCTCTCTCTCTCTCTCTCTCCTATTGGCTGTTTATATATTTCTAATGGTAAAATGTTTAAGATGACTTTCAAATGATATTAATAATACCAATTCAATGGTATATTTGATGTAGGATAATACTTTAAGTAGACATTTGGTATTTGTGATTTCACATACATTTGTTTCCCTTGTAAAAAGAAAATGGATGTCTCAAATAGTAACAGTATGAAAGAAAACATGCATGACTGAATACTTATGGGGGGACTGAATTATTTTCACATACGTAACTAAGTCATGCAGTACGTACATAGTATGTATTTATGTATAACCATTAAATGTAAGATTTACTTTAAAACAGCATTAATAATATTTCAAAGATTAATATGAACCATATTAGGATATTTTATGTATATTTGATGAAGGATGGTCTTTTTAGGGATACTTATGTGTTTGCATGTTCAGGATAGGAGTTTATGAGCATTTTTAGAGGGGTTCCAAACATTCGTGGATTCTTAACTATTCGCAGGGGGGTCTGGTACGCATCCCCTGCGAATACGGGGCGACCACTGTAATAGTAAGTTTAATCAAATTAAAGGATATCACATAACGAAAATAATTCTCTCTCTCTCTCTCTCTCTCTCTCTCTCTCTCTCTCTCTCTCTCTCTCTCTCTGAGATGTATGTTTTTTGTATGATTAGGGCCATAAATCACCAAGTTTCAGTTAATGGCGATTTTTGCTTATCAGGACCCTGCCAAAAATGGTACCCTTTCCGATAACCAGGCACTGCCTTTAACTATATGATTGGAGCCCACCCACCTCCCCTCGCATGGACATTAGAATACAAAATAAATTGAAGCTCTCTGCCAGGTTGTTCCCTCTCTAAGCCCTGGTAGTAGGTGGGGCATTTCAGCTACACTGTAACCGAAACTAGCGCTATCATAAATTTTTCAATTGTTAGGCTGCTGTAGGTAAGAAGCTCTTAGCTATATAATTACTGGGTAAGTATATACAAAACCTTATTTTATTATAGAAATATCATATCATATACAAAAAACATACATCTCTGTAAAAGAGAGAGAGAAAAAGACTACTATTATTATAAAAATGCCATTTGTTCTATTCCCTGTCCATTTCTCCCAAACCAAATGTTCCCTCCCCATGATCCTACTGGAATTTTCACGATTATATCCAGTGTCTGTTTAAATCACTGCCAATTACTAATCTTTCTTCTAAGTTTGTTGATGTCATAATTCCATCCATCTCTCTCCAGAACATGATCTTTTGTTTCTTCATCACATCTCGCTTGTGGGGCACATGCGCTTACTATATTCAGACTATGCCCCAACGGCACAGCTTTATTTTCCTTTTCACCTCTAAAAAATTTCTTTCATATCCTTGCTTTCCACTTCCTCCCACATTGGCACCACTATAAAATATCTTTTATCTACAGCCAATCTCAAGTGGTGTTTTGTCAAACCACTGCCAGTCTCCCATGATTTGTTTCCTCTCCATCTTGTCCATGTACGTGTAATATGTCCACCTTTCTTCTCCATAATGTCTACCACCTACCCTACTTTGGCTGCCCATACTGCCAATGTTCAGAGTCCCAGTTCTCAACACTTGAACTTTCTTTTAAAAAAAAATTGGGGGAGGGGGGTGGCCCTGTCTTTCAGATCTTAAGTGTTCCTGGTCACCATGCATTTTTTCAGCAGTTGTTTCATGGTCAGATGCTTGTTCTGCCACCAACCCTCACCATTTACCCAGGCTTAGGACTAGCATGGAGTAGTGCTGGCTTTCACCCTCCTATGGCTGTTTTTCAAGATATCTACTGATATCCGACTTTAAAACCTCAATATAACGACCCCTAATGCAGCGTAGTGACCTGGCAAGCTAGTCTAGCGCAGGTGTGCTTTTGCTCTACTACTAATCTTTGTGGTGTTTGTGCTGTGCTGCATTTTGCCTTTTTGGATGATTGAATCTGTATTCATTTATTGGCAGGCTTTTATGTAATATGTAATGAATATCATGCTAATCTGTATAATTATCGATTGTTTTATTTTCATTTTATTATTTTTCTTCAACAGAATGGAGATGTTGGGACCCATCAGTTTAATGTGACAAGTTTGGCCATAAGGTATGAAGAGGGCAATCTGGATATAAAAGAATTATCAAGGGTTTTGAAAGTGTGTCCAAAATTGACAGCTCTTGGAATTCATCATACAAGAAATATTCATGATGACTTAAGTTTACTTACTAGGGTAAGAGAAATTGTGATTCGTTTTTGTTTGATAATTCTTTTGCCAAAAACATAAAGTTCCCTACTATGACTGCATCTAGAATTTAACTGTACTGTTGACTCGAAATTGAAAGTGGCTCAGTATCAAATGCTTTCAGAAGATAACATGCTTGTGTGGTAGAACTGAACACAAGAGTACCATTCAACAACATCTGGATAGTCTTGTGCTTGTTATAGATCTTGCAAACACGTTATATATTTGTTCTTTTTATTGAAAGTAATTCATGTTGTTGAAGTTCAGTATTTCCTTGACAAGAAACTTGTTGGCATTTCTTGGTTTTGTATAATTAATAGTACTTCTTGATGTCAGATTTTAGGACTCCCAACATATTGTTTGGGCTAAGGATGGAATTAGGTACCATGCCCTAATGCTTTTAGACTTTTTATTTGTCGTAAAATGCTGTGATTCTCTAGTTTATGAATATTTATTCTCGTTTATCAGATTTTAAATCTATCAAATTCAAGGAAAAATTGCAAGGAAACTAATATGGTTTATGTCAGCAAAATATAAACAAAATGAATGGCTTTTAAGCTATGATTTGTATTCATAGTCACTATTTAAGTTTTATTTTAGTAACATACCAAGTAATTACATTGCTGTTATTTCCACTCATGCGATAGCTCAAAATTTAAAAGCTGCGCCTGCGCGTCCGTTGATTTTTTTGTAGGCGGCAGCCCCTCCCACTATCAGGGAACAATAGGGAACAACACAGCAAAAGAGCTCAGTTCATATCTGCCAGCTCTCTAGTAAAGTTGAGGGTTTGCAGCAGCCCTATTTTGAATTCTCTCATCAGTCTTTTCATTTTATCTCAGGATTTGGTGAAGTAGGTTTTTATAACCAGCTTAGTTGGACTTCATTGTGACTTCTTGATGTCTGATTCCATTTCTTCGAGTATTAGGTACTGTCAGGAGGGGCGTAACAACAGATTTACTTAATATATTTACGACTCCCGCACGATCTGTAGGGTACATTATTGTTCGAAAGGGAATGCTTCCGATGAATGTGACGACTGTAGCGAAAAACGATGGCAGGTTTTGCAGTCCCATCTTGACAAACTTGACAGGGATAGGAAGCAGAAGGCAGCAGTTAGAGCAACAGTTAGGGCACATGGCCTTGATTCTGCTCGTAACCTTAGTGCTGAAAATGTTCCATCCATACCACCTTCACCCTGTCCAGTATTGTCTCCTTTCTCCAGTCCTCCTACTTTTGTACCACCTATTCCTGTATCTGGCTCCCATGCCTCTAACCCCAATGACATTGCCAATCTTGAGGATAGAAGCGATTGTGATTTTAGATTGATGGTAAGTTCTATGGCGGAATTAGAAAGTGTAATGGCAGTGGAGGATGTGACTGCCCATCCCACCAGCTCTCCTAGACAAAGGTCACTGTCATACTCCCCCGATCTTGAGAGAAGATATGCTGGAGGTCCAGTAAGTGGTCTGGGCGCCGCCTCTCGGCCTTCAACCCTCCTGCAGCGCTTGGCCTGACCTGCAGTAGTATTGTTCTCCCGAATGTTCGGACTCTCAACAGTATTTGGCACTCTGGCCCCAGAGCTCTAAGAAGCTCTCGTCTTCCAGGCACCACTTGCCTTTAGGCCTTGAGATATTACATATACAGGACTGCCAAAATTAGAGGACTGTCCAATAATATTTGGTGCTCAGTCAAAAATCCATCCCGCACCCTGTCTAAGAACGCATTGTCGTTTTTCCTTTGGGATCTCATTATGGAGGGTATTTGGCAACGCCAAACAACTTTCACTTCCTTTTATTTAAAAGCTGTTGCCCATAGATCCTGGGACACTTTTTCCTTGGGTCTAGTGGTGGCAGCCCAGCAAGTGGTATAGCTCATCCGGTACCCCTGGCAGGTCAGTTTGTGTCTAGCCTAAGATGAAGGTATGAAAGTAGAATGAATGGGATGACTGGTCTTTCTTCTTTACTACTTTCTTTCTACTCCTTTACCTACGGGCAGTATGAAGGAGAGTAACATCATAAGCTGGAACGGGCTAGATGCAGGTGAGGTGGTCAGCCATACTGTAAAGATAATCTAGAGTATAGTATACTTTTCAGTAGCAACACACTCCTCTCAGTAATAGGGAAGAGAGGGGTGATAATAGATCCAGATACAAGGGGCAAGAGTGGTTTAGGAGCATGGAGTGTTCTCCATCTTCCATAATGTAATAAACCATGGCATTGTACAAGCAACCCCAGCTGATGGGAAAACCAATAGATTCTCATATCTTTGGTTCAAGGGTTAATAGTCCATTGTCTTGGAATACTCCTACTATTCGGAAATGGATAAAGGTGGCAAACTCCCAGTCGGTTAAAGAGACTTACCTCCCACCAATAAGTAAGTCTATCCTAATGTAAAAACCGAAGGTTTGTTTCGTATAGGAACAAATGACAAATTTGTAACTAATTTGTATTTTTCATAACTAACAAACCTGAGGTCTTAACAGGTAAAGGCCCACCTCGAACCACCCCTCTAGCAGTCTAAACTGGGTTGGAAGAGTAACTGGTGGATCATGGAACGCCAAGGGCATTCTGGGTAATACATGCTCCGTGACCTGGTATGGATGCCAATAGTCCCTGGATCTCACAAGTTTAATTTTAATTCTACCGGTTTCCAGGTTGGCGCTAGTATTATCCTAATGTTAAGACCTCAGGTTTGTTATTTATGAAAAATACAAATTAGTTACAAATTTGTCATTTTTCCCTGTATTTCATGCTCTAATTTACCTAAAATGATGGTCCCAGTGGCTAGACATGTTTTTGGGTACAAGAAATTCATTTATGCCATTCAAAAATCATTTCTGGTATTCAAAGCCTTGCCAAATCATATTTCTATGGTGATTTACGCACTATGCCTAGTGTTATGTGTGAAATTTCATATTTGTGGTGTAAGGTTTCAAGTAATTTACACTTTATTTAGAAACTAAAGTTCCATTCTATCTCATGGAATATTCATTGTAATCAAAGTTCAGGCATTGTGGACGGCAAACACCAATTTACAGATTTCTCTAAAACTTGCAAATTTTTCTCTGAACATGCTATGCATATATTTAAAGCTTCAATTGTGGAAATTATATGTTCCCACAAAGACTTTCTTCTGGAAAGCTACAGTCTCAAAATCTAGTGCAAAGGACACCTTTCTGTTTGCAAGAACAGGAATCCCGGGTATATTTTTACACCCGCAGCAAACAGTGTATTCCTCTGGCAAAGGGTTGTGCCCAACAATAGGAACTAGCAACTCATTATCCAGCACATACCCAAATGATTTTGGATCTGGCTTGTCAGCAGCAGTATTAAACACAAAGCATTTCCTCAGTTACAATGCATGCTCTAAGGATGTGAGCCTTGATCGCTTCACAAGTTGGAGGCAATTCATTGCTTCCCTTTTTTTGGAAATACAGTAAGACTGCAACTCATTCATTGTCAGAACTGCTGTACCTTTCTTGAGAACTTGAACCAGGTATGCCTCAGCTTTTGCCAAACTCTCAAACAATTTTGGCTCATAAATGTAGTGGCCGAACTCAGCCAAAAATTGCTATGAGTTTGCCTTGAGAGCAGCTGGTTTTGTTCCAACTTTGCTGGGATAGTCACTTCCAGTCAAATACTGAACTGCAGGTAACACAGAACAGAGTGAACCAAGCTGTACAGCCATGGTATGAATAGGTGAGAACCTTGTTGAGTCACTAACACCACATGTGACCCACAATTGCTGGAGACCATTGGCTTGAAGGATGGAGAAATTATTAAAGGGAGCATGATGACATTACTGTATAGTGAATGTACTAATACGTGGCCAGTGTTGTACTTCAGGAAGTTTGCAACATGCAGAGCAATTCTTTCATCAGCTTCCTCCTTGTGGGAATGAGGTTAAGACATTTCCACTACTTTTGTATTGATTGTGGACTTGCATGGATTCTCATGTTTTTTTTTTTTTTTTTTTTTTTTTTTTTTTTTTTTTTTTTTTTTTTTTTTACCAGCCACCGCATGGATTCTCTTTTTTTTTTTTTTATTACCAGCCACCACTTGCTGTGCATTTGTCAGAGAAACAGCTACTGCCTCATGCAACAGGACTTGCAGCTTCAGCTTGTTCTTTGAAGACCCCCACTGGAAGAGGTGTGTCTCCAAGCACTTCACTTATTTCTGTTGGACCTTGTGTTGATCGTCGTTTCCTTCCGCAGTAGTGTAATTACTACTTGGTAATTTACCTATATAAAAATGACATTTTTATAATAAAGTTTTTATATACATGGTAAGTAATTACATGATCAGAGACCTCCCTACTCCCCTCTCATGGACATAAAGGGCATAAGTTAATTGAGCTCTTTGGTTGTGTTGTTCCCTATTGTTCCCTGATATTGGGCAGGGCTGTCACCTACTCAAAATCAATAGACATGATGGCATGTCTTTTAAATTTTGAGCTGCTGCATGAGTGGAAATAATAGCAATGTAATTACTTGAAAGATAACTATTTTATTATAGAAATGTCATAATTTATTTTAAACATCATTGGTAATGAAATTTTCAAAGGAAAAAATCTCAAAATGTGATATTCTTTCTCAAAGTACTCTCCTTACTTTTTTGTTTTTCCTACAGTGCTGATACACCAAGTTTACAATATTGCTTAAAAGCACTCCATTCATTTAAATCATGTCTCACACAATTTCTTAATTTCTTCCATTTTTCTCCTTGTTTCACCTTTCACCAGGGTAGTAAAAGAATTTATTGATAGCTCCAATATAGATATCATCATCAATTGATACAGTGCTTTTAGTGTCCTGATTTTTAGTTATCAGGCATTGATTGTAAGTTATGGAAAGGATAGAGATAGCTTTACTTCAGGTAGCAATAGATTCTAGATTTCCAGAACCTCATTAACAGTGCGACCTCCCTATGCTCTCATTCCTTTATTCACATCTATAATTCAAATATAGTCTTGTGTATGACATCACAAAGATAAAATTTGGTAAGGGTATTTTGGCAATGCTAGATGCTTACACTAAGGGTACTGTTGTACTTCATCAGTGTGAATTTTGTGCCTGATAAGCCCTTTGAAGATGGTTGCATTGGCTGCATGTATTCTGCATTTGTAATTCATGTATCCTAAAAGCTATATCAAGTATGCTTGTAGATGTGACTTTGTTTTTTTTCGTAATCACATCTTCAAGTACCTCTTGGTCATTGACCATTGTCATCTTCCCTCTTCTTACTTCTGAATTACCCACTATGAACAGGGTGTAACTCTTGACTTTTTTGACTGATATTGGTTTTTATGGGGTGTTGAGCTATTGAAAGATTTAGTTTTCTTACTTTTTAAGGCTATTTTTGCATTGCTGGCTTTGTAGTATCTATGATTTGTAAACTTTGAAATACTGAACTTGAAAAATTTTCATTCAGGTACTACACTTAAAATTAATATTTTTAAAAAATATTAATTAACCATGTTAAAAAGATTTTGGTAAATAAATTATTCTCCCCCAGTAAATTATTGAGCATATACGTATATGTAGTTTTGACTCGAGTGAAAACCCACATGATATCTTATGACCCTCACAAGTCAAAAGCGATTGTCCTTTCGCTGATGTAAAACTAGAAAAGTTGTTTTCTTTTCCAACAGATGTTACCAATGAGCTCTATAAAGAAGTTAACACTGGATGCATCTGCACTGACCGATCTTGAACTGAGTGTCCTGATAGCATCAGCGAAACAATTAGAACATTTAACGTTACAAATGACCCCTCAGTCTATTTTTAATTATAATCTTCCCAAACTTCCGTACATCGTGAATGAAATGGACAGGGAGGAGTATAAGGTGAGTTTTAGCTCTACTCTACTATAATTATTATATTCTTGTTTAAAGATATGAACAAGCTAAATTTAAGAATTTGTAAATTAAAGACATTACAGTAAAACCCCGAACTTACTTGAGGTTAGTTTCCAGACTCCATTGCACAAGGGTAATTTCCACGTAAGTTTGGCATGGTATCCAAAAATACTGGTAAATGCTTACTTCTAGAGTTTGAACATTAAATATGACCCTAATCATGCTATCTAAATATTAAGCTAACTTTTAAATGAAATTAAAGTAACTATAATTTCATATAAAAGTTAGCTCCTCAATACATTACCCATAAAAAAAAAAATTCTTTATTCTGTCTCTCTTTGTTTCTGAAATTCCTTTTCATGAACAAACAGTGCTTTTTATTTGGACTAATACAACTCTTAGATATGTGTCTGTTTTAGAAAGGCATTTACAGTTCTAGAAGGTGAAGGTAAAAATAGATCAAAACTTTTAAATGAAATTAGTTACTGAAAGAAGAGTTATTAACTCAGCATATGATTTATATTTCTTTGGTTTTATGCCCTTGTATTAATTTTTTCTTCTTTCTATTCCATTAATCGGATTATGTTGGTTCCTTGTATTCTGCTGGAGAGGGAAATTTTATTCAGATTCCCTCCTTTTCAATGTGGTTAATCGGTCTAGATAAATTGTATTAAGGTAATTTTATTAATATGGAATTTTTATGCTAAAATCAATATTAATAATACTTACCTGTATAATTTATCTTGTCTGCCTATCACAACTAATTTTCAAAGGAAGGTTTGTAACTGTCAAACGTCAGTGTTGCCAACTGGCGGACAGAATAGGAGTTAACAGGGTTGCCAGTGTAATAAATTTTGGCGCAGTTTTCGGGGATTTAGGGCTAGATAAATTATACAGGTAAGTATTATTAATATTAGTTTTATAAAAATTCCATTTTTTCATTGAGTGTTTTAAAACTGATAAACTTTGTTTGAAGACAGTTTTATTTTTCATAATTGGTGTGCATTGTTTTTACTGAAAGAAGTTAGCAGTTGTTTTTGGTCACCATGGCTTCTACAGCTGTTGGTAAAAATTATGTCAGTAAGGTTGTGACTAAAACTATCATTGTTCATAAGCGAACAATCCCTCGGTCTTAACAATAGGATAATTCCTAGCGCCTAGCTGGATCCAGTAAAAAGGTAGATGAAAGCAAGGAATCTTGTGGTATCTGGCAATGCATGTGTAGATCGGGTGAAGAGTGGTCAAACGCCGAACATCTACGCCAGTCTTTCTTTACCCCCTTGGGACGAGAGTTGGGTTTTTCCTCTTTTGGCCTTTTTCCCGGTGTTTGCCCGTTTCGTTCCTTTAGTGTGTTTGTGTGTTTTTACCTAATATTATGGCTTCTTCTGCTCCTTCTCAACGTCAGCGTTGGTGCCCCGGAATTCCTGGATTCCCGTGTTCTTGTTTCATGGCTTCGTCAGCGACGGACCCTCACATCACTTGCAGTAGGTGTCGTTCCAATTTTTGTACAATTACGAATCCTTGTACGGAATGCCGGGCATGGCCTTTGGAGCAGTGGTGGAAGTTTTATGGTAAGGTAAGAGGGAACGTCGGAGAGTCTCCACTCTTCCTTCTTGGAAGGGCTTTACTCCTATTCCCGATGTTTCGTCTTCCGCAGTAGTCAACCCCCATAGTAGCGTTGCCCCTGCTTCTCCTTCCATTTCTTCCATTGATTCGTCGATGGAAGTATCGGGAGGTCGCCAGGGTATTATTTGTAATGTAGCCCCTGATTATATATTGTATAATTGTTATTGGTATTTATGCATTGTTGAAATATGGTGGGTGTCCCATATATGGACAGCATATGGTCGATTCTAGAAGGTGTCTGTTGATGTATTTAACCCTTAAACGCTGATTGGACGTATTATACGTCGACATAAATTGTCTGTTGGGTGCCGATTGGACATATTGTACGTCGATATAAAAAGTTTTTTTAAAAATTCGCGGAAAAATACTTTTGAAATACATGCCTTGGGGGATGCTGGGAGCTCACGGATCAAGGCGTTGTTTTGTTTACAATTGTTACCCAGGGGCGCAAGCACGAATTTCTTTCTTCTCACACTAAAAAACATCAGCGACACATCTCAGAAATTATTTCGTTACTTTGACATAATTTTTGCACCATTTTATATTAGCCGTTACATGGAGTATTGTATATGAAAATGTGCGCAATTTCATGTCGAATACAACAAAAACAACTCATGGTTGTAGCTTTCATCAGTTTTGAAATATTTTTATATAAATAACGATAAGTGCCAAAATTTCAACCTTCGGTCAACTTTGACTCTACCGAAATGGTCGAAAACTCTTATATTCTAGTAATATTCAATCATTTACCTTTATTTTGCAACAAATTGGAAGTCTCTAGCACAATATTTCGATTTATGGTGAATTTATGAAAAAAACTTTTTCCTTGAGTCGGCACGGTAACTCTTCCGAAAAATCATAAATTTTTTCGTCCGATTGTCGTAATGTTTGCACCATTTTAAATTAGCCGTTACATAAAGTTTAATATGTGGAAATGTGCGCAATTTCATGTAGACTACAACAAAAAACAATCCATGGTTGTAGCTTTTATCAGTTTTGAAATATTTTCATATAAATAACGATAAGTACCAAAATTTCAACCTTCAGTCAACTTTGACTCGACCGAAATGGTTGAAAAACAGAATTTTAAGCTAAAACTCTTACATTCTAGTAATATTCAATCATTTACCTTTATTTTGCAACAAATTGGAAGTCTCTAGCACAATATTTTGATTTATGGTGAATTTATGAAAAAAAAAACTTTCCTTACGTCCGCGCGGTAACTCTTCCGAAAAAAATCTGAAATTTTTTCATCCGATTGTCGTAATGTTTGCACCATTTTATATTAGCCGTTACATAAAGTTTTATACATGAAAATGTGCGCAATTTTATGTAAAATACAACTAAAAATAATTGAAGGTTGTATCTTTTCTCATTTTCAAAATATTTGCATATAAATCACGATAAATAGAAAAAAAACACGTTTGGTCAACTTTGACTCTACCGAAATGGTCGAAAAACGCAATTGTAAGCTAAAACTTACAGTCTAGTAATGTTCAGTCATTTATCTTCATTTTGAAACAAATTTGAAGTCTCTGGCACAATATTTAGATTTATGGTGAATTTAAAAAAAAAAATTTCCTTCCCTCCGCACGCGGATTCTCCGCTGCAAATCTCCGAAATGCGTATGTCGCATTCTCGTAATATTTGCTCCATTTCATAATAGGCGTTTCATAGAGTTTTATGTATGAAAATTTGCGCAATTTCATGTAGAATACAAAAAAAAATAATTGAAGGTTGTAGCTTTTCTCATTTTTGAAATATTTGCATATAAAAAAAATATATAAAAAAATTCGACATTCGGTCAACTTTAACTCGTCCGAAATGGTTGAAAACTGCAATTGTAAGGTAAAAATCTTACAGTATAGTAATATTCAATATTACTATACTGTAATATTGAAGGCACATGCTGGTGGTGTGGGGTTGGTAAGGGAGAGCTCTCTGTCTGGTAGGAGTTTTTGGGTCGTAAGTCTTGTTGTGCTGTTGTTCTAAGGTGATTTCTGGAGTATACTGATGTTAGAGAAAGCGTACAGGTGGGTAGATTATTCATTTGTGTAATTAAAAGGGGTTAGGCTAGGCTAAAATTCAAACTGGTAGCAGAGCGTGGTTGATCAAAGATGCCTGGATCCGACAGTAAAGAAAGGGAGACTACTAGATGGAGAAGGGAATGTCCTAGGTTTAGCGGGATACAAGAAGAAAACAAAGAATGGAAAGGTCAAGCCGAAGATTGGCTATTGTTGTATGGAGAAGATACAAAATACCCGGCGATAGAAATGAGAATGAGCTTAAAAAGGAAAGCCCGAGAGCTAGTGGAAGCATTAGATAGAGATAAACTTACTGGTACAGAGGGTCCAAAGTTAATCCTAGAGAAACTAGATAAAGCCTATCTAAAAGACTCGGTAATGGAGAATTACGGCAGAATAAAAAGATACCTTCTAATAAGAAGAGAATTAGTGAAAAGATGGCCGACAATTTAATTAGATACGAGAAGGCAGCATCTGAGTGTGAAAGAGCAATGGGGAAAGGCGTGCTTGAAGGGGAAGTCAAGGTTTATCATGTAATAGAGCAAGCAAATCTCACGGAAAATCAAAAACAAATGGTATTATCGGCTTGTGGGCAAGAAAAGTTAGAGTACAAAACAGTGTCGCAAACAATGAAAAGACTATTTGAGGGATTAGGGACTAAAGAGGAATGGGAATGGTGGGGGTCGTCAGAAGGCAATGCCAGTTCTGGGAGAGGGAGGGAAAACCAGAGATATCGGGGAAGATGGAACCGAATTAGGGGTGGTAGAAATCCTATAAACAAAGAAGGGAAGGTAACAGTATGTGCAATATGCAGCTCGGAATGGCATTGGGCTAGGGATTGTCCTCAGAATTTTCATAATAGGAAGAAATCTGAAACAAGACTAGAAGAGAATAAGCTGAAAACAGAAACTGGGACAGAAGAAGAAGAGGTTTATGTAGGAGAAGTTAACAAAATAGTGGAAGAGTCGTGGGAGGTGGTTGATGCAATTTTGGACACAAGGTGTAAATCAACAGTTTGCGGGGAATTGTGACTTGCGCGTATTGTCATGGATTTGAGTCAGGAAGAGTTGAGGAGAATGAGGGACATTAAGACACAGTCTAATAAAGTGTTTAATTTTGGTGGACATCTTATAAGTCCAAAGGAATAATAGAAATACCTGTGATACTAAAAAACCGAAAGTTTTATTTGAAGACAGAAATTCTGCAGGGTGATATATCCTGGCTGATAGGTAAGCAAACCATGAGTAAAATGGGTATGACCCTAAATTTGAAGGAAAATTGTCATAAGAGAAGTATTGGGAGGAATGAAAGTAGAGTTAAGAGAAGACGAACAGGGTCATTTAAGAGTACCTATAAGGAGGAGGAAGGTAGAAGAATTATTACTGGAGGGTTGGAAGGGAAAGAATCTGAGGGAAATTAAGAACACAATGAAGAAATTACATTTACAGTTTGGTCATGGAAGTGGATAAAATATGGAAGCTAACAGAGGAAGCACAATGGAGTAATGGGTTAATCGAAAAAGAAAAATAGGAAATAAGAAAGTTACTAACGGAACTGATTGAAAATTGTGAGTTTTGTAAAAGATACAAAAGAAACCCCACCAAACCAGTAGTAGGCTTTTCTTGGAGTAAAACGTTCAATGAAGTTGTAGCGATGGATGTGGGAGAGATAGAAGAGAGAAAGTTCTTGGTAATAGTGGATATGGCAACGAGGTATTGTCAGGTCTGTTGGATAAAAGATAAGAAACCAGAAACTATAATAAAGACACTTTTTGAGTGCTGGTTTGTTACATTTGGAGCACCCTCCAAAATATTGTCAGATAATGGGGGAGAATTTCAAAATGAAAAAGTAAGGAGGATGGCAGAAAGATGGAATATTAAAGTATTAGCCACAGCTTCAGAATCTCTGTGGAGCAACGGATTATGTGAAAAGACCATAGGCATTATCAAGGGAAGTGTAAGAAAGATGATGGAGGAAGAGAAAGTAGATTGGTCCATAGCATTGAAATGGGTAGTGAGTGCTAGGAACTGCTTAATGAATAATGGAGGTTTCTCTCCCAACCAATTAGTATTTGGAAAAAACCCTTCACTGCCTAACCTAATGGGAGAAAAAAGTTCAATTCCTGCAAGCAGAGAAAAAGGGATGGAAGACGGTATGGTAAGGGACACACTGAATGCAATGCACAAGGCCAGAGAAGCATTTATAAAAAATGAGCCATGTAATAAAATAAGAATAGCGTTAAACAAAAACATCAGAGAACATAAATTTGAAGAAGCAGTGGTAGGAGATGAGGTATTCTATAAGAGGGAAAATGAAAATGAATGGAGAGGACCTGCTCAGGTAGTGGGAGTATCGGGGAAAACAATAATAGTCAAACATGGGGATTCTTTAAGAGAAGTAGCTAGGATACATGTGACTAGGATTCAACGACGATCACCAGATACAGAAGAGATGTCTGCTAGAATAGATAAATCCCATGGTGTGAAAGGTAGATCAGATGGCCCAAATGAAGGGGAAGTAGATTGGCAAGAAGGAGAGGGGATAATAGTAGGTGGGAGAAGGAATGCAGACACATTAGAGACTATAGAAAGAGAGGTGATAGAGGAAACAGTGGAAGATACTGGGGAAGGTGGGTCAATAG
Source organism: Macrobrachium nipponense (assembly GCF_015104395.2). Taxonomy (NCBI): domain Eukaryota; kingdom Metazoa; phylum Arthropoda; class Malacostraca; order Decapoda; family Palaemonidae; genus Macrobrachium; species Macrobrachium nipponense. The sequence continues at coordinate 55,852,507 of NC_087207.1, forward strand.
AAGGCAAGTTAATGGAAGAGATACCAAAATTCAAAAAGGGAAATAGAGTTAGAGCTATAAACAACAATACAGGACAAGTAGAAGAATGGACTATATTAGGTCTTGCAGGAAAAAGAGCAAGCCAAGCATGGGCTGATTCGTACAATGTACAAGACTCACAGTCAGGTGACAAAGGGTGGGTTAACTTGAGGGATTATAGTCGGGTAGAAAAAATTGAAGATGAAGAGGAGGTGTTGCTGGGATTTGAAAATAGAAGCATAATGGAAGCTAAAGAAAAGGAACTTCAAAGTTGGAGAGATAACCAGGTATATGAGGAGGTAAATGATGTTGGACAAAAAGCTATATCTACAAGATGGATAGTAACTGAAAAGATAAAAGGGGGGGAAAGGACATGTAAAGCAAGATTGGTAGCTAGAGGGTTTGAAGAAGAGAAGGCAGAGTGGGAAAAGGACGCTCCTACATGCAATGCTGAAATTTTAAAATTCTGTCTAACCATCATAAAGGTGAAAATTGGAATTGTTATTTTGGATGTCAAAACTGCATATTTACAAGGTGACGAGATACAAAGAGAAGTGTATGTGAAGCCACCGAGGAAAGACGGTTGGAGGGGATTATGGAAGTTGAAGGAAACCGTCTATGGGTTCAAGGATGCAGCAAAAGCATGGTATTGTAAAGTGGTGAAAGTAGTGAAGGAGCTTCAAGGTGAGAGAAGTAGACTAGAACTTAATATATTCTTTTGGAAAAAGGACAATAAATTGAATGGCATTTTGTGTACACTTGTAGATGATTTTTGCTATGGAGGAACTGAAGGATTCTTAAAGGAAACGATTGGGAAATTGAAAGGGAAATTGCAAGTAGGAGAACAAGAGAGTAAAAGGTTCAAGTATATAGGAGTAGTAATAGAGCAGAAGGAGAATAGATTTTCCCTTAAACAGTGGCAGTATATAAATTCCATAAGAGAACCAGAGGCCAGAAGATATACGGGTAATAGAGTGCTAGAACAAAAGGAGTTAACTGAGTATAGATCAGTGGTAGGACAGCTGAATTGGGTATCACTACACACGATGCCAGAAATATCATAGGATGTTAGCGAATTAAGTAAAGCATTTAAAGAAGGAACAACTCAGGATATGAAGAAGTTATTAAAATTGTAAGAAAAACTAGGAGCATGATGGCCAAAGTTACAATAAGTGAGATGGAAGAAGAAAGGATTTTTTGGGAAGCCTATGCAGACGTTTCATTTGGAAACATAGAAGATGGCCATACTCAACTGGGTTATATTATTTCCTTGGCAGATGGGAAGAGGAGAAGTCCCATATGGTGGAAGTCTAGGAAATCCAGGAGAGTGGCAAAATCCACCATTGAGGCCGAAGCCGAGTGTTGGGGAAGCTGTAGAAGGATTGATATATTTCAAGCATTTGTTGGAAGAGGTAGTAGGAGGGAGAAATTTAGTAGAAGGTTTGGTTAACACTGATAGTAAAACACTAATGACTGCCATCAAATCGAGCAATGGATTAAGTAGCAAGAGATTAAAAATAGATTTTGTACATGCAACTTCCCCGGCAGATATATACTTAGCTATAGTCTCTGACGTCCCGACAGAATTAAAAACTCGCGGCACACGCGACAGGTAGGTCAGGTGACCAGCCCACTCCCGCCGCTGGGTGGCGGGAATAGGAACCATTCCCGTTTTCTAACCAGAATTTTTCTGTCGCCGGTAGCAACAACATCGTTGTTGGTACCTCCTGCATTGGAATTCTTTTCTCGTTGGCCGAGGATTATCTATCTGTCTTTTGGTGATGTACTTTGATCTTTGGTTTTGGCATACGCTTATAGTGGACCGTTTTTTGGATTTTGATTTGGATTCTCTTTAAAATGTCTGACGTGGCACCTGTATTTAGGGTGTGTGCGAAAGAGGAATGTAAGGTGAGGCTACCGAAAGCATCGGTGGATCCTCACACAGTCTGTAAAAAATGTAGGGGGAATGATTGTTCTGCGACTAACACCTGTCTGGAATGTGAGAGCTTAACGGAAGTGGAATGGAAGACCTTGGCTTCTTATGTAAGGAAACTTGAGAAAGATAGAGTTAGGAGGGCTTCCATCAGAAGCTCAAGTAGATCCTGCTCTAATGAACAGGAAGTAGCTCCTAACTTTTCTAGTAATTCACCTGCTCATAGTTTGGTTTCAGCCCCTTCCCCCAGCAGCGAACCTGTAGATGCGTCTACGGAAATGGCTGCAATGAGAGCCTCAATAATCAGCTTGAAATCGCAACTGCAAGCATGAAGGAGACAGGTAAGCGCAGTGATGTGTGCAGTGATTTGTGCAGTGTCCCCAGTGAAGTGGAGGGGGCGTCTGACCGACGCCGCATTGCTCCTAGGCCTAGACCTCTTTCAGACTCCCATGACCAAGGGAGGAGGAATGTCGAAAGCCGCAAGGGGGATGTAGAGTATTCCCAACGGTCTCAAGGCGTCCCCCCTTCGGCAGATCCTGTAGCCGCTTCCCAGGCTGCCAAGGACAGCTACTGCAAAAGCGTCCTCAGGAAGTGCTTTTCGGACTCAGACTCTTCGTCTCCCAGAAGAGGATGGAGTTCTTCCGCTAAGTCGCGTCCTCTTAAGAGATCCTGGAAGACGCCAGCAAGCGAAGCGTTGCGTTCCAGTCCTGAGCCTTTTCCGGAGTATTCGCCTGCTCGTAAGAAGAGAGCTATGAGATCTCCTGACTCTTCTCCGGAAGACTTATCACACAAGACGAAGGAAGTCTTGGTAGGACTCCAACAGCAGTTGTCTGCCTTAGTTGGGAGTTCTTTCTGAAGGCTCTTCTAGGAAGAAAGACATTTTCTCTTCCCATTAAGAGTTCTGTTAGGAGAGCATCAGAGAGTAAGCGTCCTGGCTTTAGTAGACGCTCCTCGCCTGAAAGGTTTTTCGTCCCCAGCGAGACCTTCTTCAGTCGCATATGACAGGAATCGGAAACTCCCTACGAGCAAGAGTTCTCCCAGGAGTTTTGTTAGAGACGATTTTGCCTCTCATGGCAAGCATCAGGAGCCTGATTCGCGGATTTCTCGTGAGAGAATTCGTGCGACTAAGAGCTCCGGGAGAGAAGAGAGCCCCTCTCTATTCAGAGCTCCGCAAGAAGGAAGGAGCGTTCGTTCGTCCTCTAGACATTTTCCGAAGGACGCAAGAGTTTCGCCGAATAGGTGCCGAAACTTAGACAAGTTTTCTTCACCTCCCAGGAGGGATAGGAGAGATTCTAGCGCCTCTCCGGATGGACGCAAAGGGGGGAAAAGGAGTTATTCGCCTGCTAGACGCAGTCACCAGGACGCAAAAACGTCTCCCCACCCTCATGGACGACGGGAACAAAGGGTTCTCCTTTCTCCTCGCAGGCGCATTTCGCCTTCTAGGGGCGTCCCTCAATCAGGACGCAAATGCCTCTCCTTCTTGGACCAGGCAGCCTCACCAGGACGCAAGCGCCTCGCCTTCTTGGCCCAGGCGCGCGGTCACCAGGACGCAAGCGCTTCTCCTTCTTGGCGCCAGGAACAGGATGTTCTCCTTTCGCCCTAGCAGGCGCTCTTCGCCTCACAGGCGCCTGATTCAGGACGCAAGCGCCTCTCCTAGCAGACGCAAGGAGCAGAGCAGAAGCCCGAGTATAGGGAAACTCCAGGACTCGTGCAGGAAGGAGGATAGGAGTAAGGACGAAAGGAAAAGGCTTCTTTCGACGGATCGGTCTCCTGTAAAGGAAAAGCCCTCTTCTCCTGCATCGCTTTTGGAAGAAGTTTCGGATGAAGAGATATCCAAAGATGCAGGAGTTTCGGACTATAAGAGACTTGCTTCTCTTTTGCTGCAGGTGTTTGGAGACTCGCTACGCCAGTCGGATCCCCCTTCTCCGGGATCGTTATTATCCAGTACGAAAATGTCGAAGGCCTCCTCCTTCGTTAAGATGACCCCTACTCTTTCTATGAGAAAGTCTCTGAAGAGTCTCGAGAGCTGGCTCAGATCTAAAGAAGGAAGCGGGGGAAGACAGTATTTTCTTGTCCTCCTCTAAGCTGACAGGGAAACCAGGTATGTGGTATGACACCAAGGAGCCAATGGGCCTGGGTCTCCCTTCGTCCTCTGATGCAGATTTTTCCGCTCTTGTAGATGCGTCTAGAAGACGCTCTCTACACTCTGCAAAAGCCTCTTGGGGAATGTGTGAGGTGGATCATCTCATCAAGGGCCTCTTCAAGACTCTCGAAGTCTTTAACTTTATGGACCTGGGCTTTTGGGAGCTTTAGCCAAGAAGTCTCAAGAACCAGACTTCGTTACCATAAGGAAGAGTTGGGCAGTGTTTTAACCTGCCTAGACAAGGCGGTTATGGATGGCTCCAATGAAGTGGCATCCCTTTTTGGATCCTGTATATTGAAGAAGAGGGCAGTGTTTAGCTCCTTCTTAACGAAAATCTGTTTCTCCTCTGCAGAGATCCTCCCTTTTATACGCGCCCCTCTCTAGTCACCTTTTTTCCTCAGGACATAGTAGGGACATTTCAAAGACTCTTTCAGAAAAGGCCACACAGGACCTGCTGGCCCAGTCAGCTAAGAGGCTAAAACCTGCTGTTCAGGTTGCGAAAAAGGAGAAAGTTCCCTTCCAGCAGCACCCTTTCGGGGAAGGTCCTGCACCAAGATCTTCTCTTAGAAGTAAAGACGACCGGAGAAGAGAGGAAGGTCTTCTCGCAAGGCCGTTCGTCAAGACCCAGTGAGGACTGTGGTCCTCCAGACAAAAGTGGGTGCCAGGCTTCTAGACTTTTACGAACCTTGGGCACAGAAAGGTGCCGATGCTGGTCCCTATCCATCCTAAAGAAAGGATATTTAATCCCCTTCAGGGAAAAAAAACCTCCCTTAACTACAACTCCAAGGGAGTTAACAGCAAACTACAAGGAATCTGTCAAGAAACAAGCCCTTCTACATCTCGTGGAGCAGTTGCTTTACAAGGAAGCCATAGAGGAAGTAAAAGATCTCTCTTCCCAGGGGTTTTACAATCGCCTGTTCTTGGTTCCGAAGAGCTCAGGAGGTTGGAGGCCAGTTCTGGACGTGAGCGCCCTGAACGTGTTCGTAGCAAAGAGGAAGTTCACAATGGAGACGACAGCCTCGGTGTTAGCAGCCCTGCGTCCAGGGGACTGGATGGTATCCCTGGACCTGCAGGATGCTTATTTCCACGTACCAATACACCCGTCTTCCAGGAAATACCTCAGATTTATGGCTCAAGGAAAGAGTATTTCAATTTCGGGCCCTATGCTTCGGACTATCAACAGCCCCCCCAAGTATTCACGGGACTAATGAAAATGTGGCTCACTGGCTCCACCTCGAAGGGATTCGAATATCCTTGTATCTAGACGACTGGCTGATACGAGCACAGTCGCGAGTCAGATGTCTGGAGGACTTAAAACTGACACTGGAGTTAAACACAGTCCTTGGGACTGTTGGTAAACCTCGAGAAATCCCAGATGATTCCCCAGCGAACATTGTTTATCTGGGGATTCGGATGGATTCTCGGGGTTTTCATGTGTTTCCATCACAGGAAAGACAGAACCGCTGCTTGGAAAAAGTAGCAACCTTCCTAGAGAAAGAACAATGTTCCGCGAGGGAATGGATGAGTCTTCTGGGGACCCTTTCCTCGTTGGAACAGTTCATTTCTCTAGGAAGGCTTCACCTAAGGCCGTTACAGTTCTATCTAAGAGAATGTTGGGATCAGAAATCTCAAAATCTGTCCGATTCCTTCCAGATCACGAAGGAAATAAAGGAGGACCTGCGTTGGTGGATGAATCCGTGCAGGATCAACGAAGGAGTATCCCTTCACGTTCCGAACCCTCGGCTAGTGTTGTATTCCGACGCTCAGATGCGGGGTGGGGAGCCACTCTAGGGAAGAGAGAAGTGTCAGGCACCTGGAGGAGAACAGGTGTCCTGGCACATCAATATGAAAGAATTAGCAGCGATTCACCTGTCTCTCATAC
>NC_087207.1:55858982-55956482 GCF_015104395.2 Macrobrachium nipponense
CCAGTTACAAGTTATTCAAGGAAGTAAATGTCTCCACTGAGCTGGGGATTTGTTGAATGGATACGGGGATGAGGACATTACTATTCAACCACCTTCCTGCGGAAAATATCTTAGCCCATCACAATGATGTCTCAGTAAATACAATTTTATGTATGATACTTACCTGGCAGGTATATATATAGCTATATTCTCTGTCGCACTGGCAGAAATTTTCAAAACTTGCGGCAACCGCTAGTTTACCGGTAGTTAGGTGATCACCACCGTTCCTGTGGCGCTGGCGCTTGGAACCATTCCCATTTTCATCAGATTTTCTCTGCCAGCCAAACCTTCAATATTGTGGGTTCCCTGCTAGATTTTCAATCTCGTTTGCCGACTTTTCGCTGCTTTTGGACTGCTGTTTTGGTATCGTATTGGAACGTTGGCTTGCAATCGCTTTTGATTTTCTTAGAAACTATGTCTGATTCCGGTATTGTGTTACAGTGTGTGTGAAAGAAGGGTGTAAAGTTAGGCAACCGAAATCTTTAGTAGACCCTCACACTGTGTAAGAAGTGTAGTAGAGAATTTGTGTGTACTTGGGAGAATAAGTGCAATGAGTGTGAGAATTTGACTGAGAAAGAGTGGAAAACTCTCACTAAGTATGTTGAACGATTGGAGAAAGATCGTATTAGGAGATCAGTGTCTCGGAGTGAAAGATCTGGTTCTTCTAGCAAAGCTGTGAATGAATCTGTTACTGTTCCTTCTCCAGTTCCTTCTCAAGTAGAAACGTGTAGCACTCCCTCCCCAGTTTCTCCTGCACCCGCTGCTGTATCTGTTGAGGAGACGAAGGACTCCTAATAGTGAAAGTGTTTGCTGCCCTTGCTTTCGATGGGCAATCAGATTCAGCGATTAACTGTCAAGTGGGTGTAATTAATGTTGTTAGTGACAGTGTTGTATGTAGAGGGGGCGGCCCGGTGACTTTCTCTCTCGTGCTCTTTCGACCTCAGACCAGCTTCCCCAAAGCCCTCGCCAGATACCCAAGGGTGGGAGAAGGAAAGTTCGACAGTCGAAGGGAGGCGAGAGGGGTTTTTCACACGGTCAGTCGTCCCTTCAGGCAGTCCTATTGTTGCGTCCCAGGCTGCAGCAGTACGCCAAAGAAAAGGCGTTACTGAGAAGTGTTTGTCCTCCTCCGATAGCTCTTCGTCATGTAGGAAATGGCGCTATTCGGAGGAATCGCGTCTCCTCAAGAGGACATGGAGACCACCCCCGTCTCAGGATGCACGTCGCTCTGCTCGGGAATGATGGAGTATTCCTGAACTTTTTTCGTCTAGTTCGGATGAGGACGCAATCCCCGTCAAGAGGAAGAGAAGAAATCTTTCGAGAGAGGACGCAGGACGATCGTTTGGTGGCTTTTCTCCAGTTAGAGATTCTCCCCCTTCGTCGTGTGTTCATTCCCCTTTCTCCTCTCCGTCTCGTAGACCTCAGGACTGCTCTCCTCCTCGTCCCAGTACGTCCCGTCTTCGTTCTCCTCCGTCTCGTTCGATCCTTCAGTGCCAAAATATCAACCTTTGGTCAACTTTGACTTGACCGAAATGGTTGAAAAACACAATTGTAAGCTAAAACTCTTACATTCTAGTAATATTCAATCATTTACCTTTATTTTGCAACAAATTTGAAGTCTCTAGCACAATATTTTGATTTATGGTGAATTTTATGAAATAACTTTTTTTCTTCTTACTCCGCATAGTAACTCTTCCAGAAAAATCAGAAATTTTTTCATCCGATTGTCGTAATGTTTGCACCATTTTAAATTAGCTGTTACATAAAGTTTTATATATAAAAATGTGTGCAATTTCCTGTAGAATACATCTAAAAACAACCCATGGTTGTAGCTTTATTCAGTTTGAAATATTTTTCCTATAAATAACGATAAGTTGCCAAAATTTCAACTTCAGTCAACTTTGACTCGACCGACCAATTGGTAGAAAAATGCAATGTAAGCTAAAAACTATTACATTCTAGTAATATTTCAATCAATTTACCTTTATTTTGCAACAAATTGGAAGTCTCTAGCACAAATATTTTGATTTAATGGTGAATTTATGAAATATAAACTTTTTCCTTACTTCCGCATAGTAACTCTTCCGAAAAAATCATAAATTTTTTCGTCTGATTGTCGTAATGTTTGCACCATTTTAAATTTGCCGTTACATAAGGTTTTATATATGAAAATGTGCGCAATTTTATGTAGAATACAACTAAAAACAACCCATGGTTGTAGCTGTTATCAGTTTTGAAATATCATATAAATAACGATAAATAGAAAAAAAATTCGTCCTTTGGTCAACTTTAACTCGACTGAAATGGTCGAAAACTGCAATTGTAAGCTACAACACTTACAGTCTAGTAATATTCAATCAATTACCTTCATTTTGCAACACACAGGAAGTCTCTAGCACAATATTTCGATTTACGGTGAATTTTTGAAAACAGCTTTTTTTTTATGTCTGCGCATTATGAATTCATGCATCATTTTGTGATAATATTTTTTTTGTGTTGCCTTGATCGTTTTACAATGTGTTATATACCAGAATGATTGCAATTTAGTGTACAATACAACGAAAAAAAATTAACTCGTTAGTTTTAATTGTTTTGCTCACAGTGCGATTTGTACACAATTATATATGAAATTTTTTTTGCGCTGTCATATATCCCAATATTTATATATGATAATGATATTTTTTTCATTTCTGATTGTTGCATACTAAACTTCAGGCAATGAAAAAAATAGGAGCCAAAAATGAACTCTTAATCTTGAAAACTAAGCATGCTGTGATTTAAAAAAAAAAACATTTTTTCAGCGCTCACTCGCGAATGCCGCCAGCATACGAGAGAGGATTTTTAAAATACCGCTTCGGTGCTTAAGGGTTAACATCAATAGAAGACTTATGAAAAGAATTCTGTCTAGCTAAAGTCTTGCTTTCAGCTCTAGAAGCCACCTTTCCTTTCCTGTCTTTCTAATTTGGCTAAATGTGACTTGAAAACTTTTCATCTCTTGTCATCTTAGTCGTCATCTTTGTTACAAATCTTTAGAACACACTTGCCCCCTACAGTCAGTACAAAGGTTATGTGAATCATATGTTGCCTAGTCAATCTGATATTACAGCCTTTGCTGCAATAATGAATACTAGCTGAACTTGAGTCTAGCAAACCACAGTGTAAAATAGTCTCAGTCTAGAAAAAACAAATTTTATTCAGTGAAAAAAAAGTCTTGCAATTGTGAAAATAAGTCATAATTCAGACAAAAGCAGGTCTCAAAAAGAAAACCTTACACTCGCTAAATGTAACGAAGGCTACCAAAGTTAAAATGCTTCACCAATTGGGAAAAAAACATCAAAAAAGTGATCAGAATTCCAAAACAACTTGACTCCTCACAACAGATGGTCAGATGTAAACTAACAGAAACAAATTGAAGCTCTTTGCTAAGTTGCGCCTCTCCTTCCCCGAAAGTGGGTGGGGCTAGTCACCTACACAAAATAAAAGAAGCCCTACCATGAATTTCAAAATTCAAGCTGCCATGCGAGTTAAAACTATAGCTATACGTATATTAATTACTTGGTAAGTTACTTGTATGAAAACACATTTTATTCATCCCCCTCTAAATTCCCAATATTCATAAGAATCTAATTTCTTATGAAAGTGATAGCATTTTTAAAGGTGACTGGCTTAGTCAAGCATTGTTGTATTTATTACAGCATAGTCCAGGGTAGGTTATAGTAACTTACCGTTAGATAAGATAACAGCATTACAGTTTCACGTTGGAAGGAGTACCAGGAACCTAACCTTCACAGGATATAAAGGGTGTCCTTGGTTCCTGGAGAGACCCATGTTCCATCTTCCTTGGATAGAGATGAGTCTCAGGGCCATGAAAGAAATAGGTTTGTTTGTTAACATTTTTAATGGTCTTTAATATTTCAAATTGTTTTCAAACCTCTTGTTGTTCATTTGAGAAAGTTTTTGTTTGGTAATATCTTTTTGTTATTTACAGTGGTGGTAATATCTTTTTGTTATTTACAGTGGCAAGGTCATGAAAAGGCTTACAATAACATGCTTATTGTTGCTGCACTCAGACTGGGAATAGAGAGACTGTGGGTCCCTGATGGATATCATCCTTTCCTGGCGAGCGAAATATCAGAACTAGTTTCTTTGGTGTTTCCCAGTGATGCGATGCACTTTTCCCTGAAGGAACTCGATCAGTCAGAGCCATCATTTGATTATTTTGCCAAACATGCTCCAAATTTCGAGAAAATTTATGTGCCACGGAGTGATAACGTTGGTTTTGTGAAATGTTGCCAATTTAGGTAAGTAGCCAGCATATATTTTTGTTGAAATTGTAATCCAAGAAAAGGAATTTTTCCATACAGTTGACAAACTCCTTATTTGTTTATGAAACTTACCTGTCAGATATATATATATAGCTGTATTTTTCCGAATCCGACAGAAATTTAAACACTTATGACACACGCAGTGGGAGTCAGGTGGTTAGTACCCATTCTAGCCGCTGGGAGGCGGGTATCAGGAACCATTCCCATTTTCTATTCATAATTTTTCTGTCGCCGGTGCTGGAAACACCTGTTTGCAGCTCCTCTGTCCAGATTTTGGAAACTTACTAGCTACTTGAGTATCCCTTTTGTTTTTCTTTTTTCTTTTTGGTATCTGAAATTGGATCGGTGGCTTGGCACACGTTGACTTTGGATTGATTTGATTTTGGTATTGATTTTTCTTTGATCAAGATGTCAGGGTCTAGTTCAGCCTAGCGCAAGATTTTGTTTCTAGTCCGAATGTAGAGGTAGGCTACTGAAAGCTTCAGTAGGAACCACATTCTGTTTGTTTAAGGTTTGCGGAGGGGGAATAAATGTACGTTTGAAAGTCGTCGTAAGGAGTGTGAAAGATTAACAGAGTCTGAGTGGAAGGCGTATGAAACCTATCTTAAGAAACTTGAGCGAGATAGGGGTCTTCCTCCAGGAGTGTTTCAGGTAGGCAAGATTTTAATGATTCTCCTGCTAACCCTCCTTTTGTAGTTATGCTCCTACCCCTGTAGTGTTGCCTCCGGCCCCTGGAAGCAGTGGTCGGTGTAGAAGGTTAATACTTTATCGCTAATTGCTTGAATCGATTCGTAACTTAGAATCAAAAAGGTGTTAGCTCTGGAGAGCAAAAGTGAAGAGAAGTGCAGTGAAAGTGCCCCTTGTGTAGTGGAGGTGCGTCAGATCGGCCTCATTCCGCCTCTAGACCTAGACCTCTGCTTGACTCCCAGGTTACGGGGAGAAAGCATGTCGAAAGTCGAAGGAGGGTTACGAGGAACCCCCACCGATCTGGCGTGCCTTCGGCAGCTTCTGACGAACCTACCCAGACTGCCAAGGAGCGTGCGTGTGCACTTCTTCTACAAGGAGTGCTTTTCTTCTTCCTGAAGGGGTGGAGCTCTCACGTCCGCTGAAAAGGAACGGCCCTCGCGTTCGGGACGCTTCACGTCCAAGTTGTTCTCCGGAACTTTGCTCATGCGCCTGATAGTGCGTTTGCTGCTTTCCTCCGCAGAAGAAGCATAAGGATCTTCGGAGGCGGAGTCTTTCCTAGATGTTTCTTTCGAGCGCCGCAGTCGCTCTAAGGTGCGTGAAGTGGCGGTTCCTGGGAGTAGGAAGAAGGTGTCCCCTCGCCACTCGCTCTGCTCACAGGATCAGCCCCTCCCCAGAAAAGGAGGCTTCACCTACAAGCAAGATTCTCCAGTCTCTTCAGCAGCAACTTCGAGATGTTTTTTCTTCGAGAGAGACTGTTCCACGTCGCCGTAAGAAGGATGACAATCTTCCTGTGAAGAGGTCGAGGCGTTCTCCCTCTCCCTCTCCTCACTCGTCTCTCTCTCCGTTTGAGTCTCCCTCTAGAGTTCGTTCTGCTCCCCAGAAACAATTTCTAGAGGAGGTGAAAAATTCGTTTCTCGCTCTCGGGAAGCGGTTGTATCCGCTACTACAAAACTTGTAGATAGGAAGCGCGTTTCAGTGGACGCCGAGCGTGATTCGGTGCAAGGTAAGCGAGCGCCAGTGGACGCTCAGCGCGTTTTAGTGGACGCTTGGCGCGCGCCAGTAGACGCTCAGCGCGCGCCAGTGGACGCCAGGTGTACACCTGTTGCTGTCGAGCGCGCTTCAGTCGGCGCCAGTAGATTGGCTTCGGACGCCAAGCGCGCGCCTACGGACGTCAGTTTACCACCTCCGCAAGCGCAAGTGGAAGCGGGAACTCTTCCTGTTCGCCGCTCTTTCTCTTTTGAGAAAGCTCGTGACTCTTCCTTACTTCCTCCGACTTCTCCAGTGTCTTGAAGAGGAAATTAGTGACGCTTTCGTCGAATCGAAAGTGGACGAAGAACAGCAGTTGGCTCCAGTCTCGACGGACTACAAGGTTTTGACTCGTCTGCTACAGTCAGTCTTTGCAGACACTTTCCAGCCTGAAGCTCCACATACTCCTCCCTCTCAGTTTTCGTCATCCAAAGCTACTAAGATCTCGGGCTTTGTGAAAATGAAGAAGTCGCTTTCTACGAAGCAAGCTTTTCGCAAGGTCCATGATTGGATGGAAAAGAGGAAAGGGCTTCAGGCAAGACTTCTTTCGCTTTACCACCTTCAAGACTTTTGTGGCAAAGCTGGTATGTGGTACGAGACGGGAGAAAACGTCGGAGTTAAGCTTCCAGCCTCGGCTCAAGGAGACTTTGGTAGTATTGTGGATGCCACCAGAAGATCTTTTCTGTCTTCCTCCAAAGTCTCTTGGACGCATAGTGAGCTAGACTTTCACCTTAAAGGCCTCTTCAGGACACTAGAGGTCGTTAATTTTCTTGACTGGTGCCTAGGAGTTTTGGATGCCATGTCCAGGAGTTCTGATTCCATCAGTCTGGGGGAGCTGTCCAGTGTATTGTCTTGCATAGACAAGGCCGTCAGGGATGGTTCTGAGGAATTGGCTGCTCATTTCAGCACGGGACTGCCTTAAGAAGAGAGCACTCTTTTGCAATTTTACTGCAAAGTCGGTCTCGCCAGCGCAAAAAGCGGATCTTCTTTTGCTCCTTTTTCTCAGAACATCTCTTACCCCCAGTCTATGGTAAAGGACATAGCTGCCAGTCCTCCAGGAGAAAGCAACCCAAGACCTTCTGGCGCAGTCTTCTAGGAAGCCTACAACTACTTCGTCTCCTGGGTCCTCGCTTTGAAGAAATCGAAGCCCTTTCGATCTGCTTCTTCCTCGAAGCCAGCCCCACTCGAGGAGAGGCTCTTTCAGAGGCAAGACCCCCGCTCCTTCTAAGAGCAAGAAGTGAGAGGGAAGTCCTTCAGCCACCGGTAGGAGCCAGACTTCTACATTTCGCGAGAGCCTGGGAAGAGAGAGGTGCCGACGCTTGGTCTCTGGACATCGTCAAGAAGGGGTACAGAATTCCTTTCCTGAAGTTACCCCCGCTGTCTTCGACACCAAAGGATTTGTCTCCTTCGTATCAGGGAGAAAAACAGAAAGTGCTTCACGATCTACTAGATCAAATGATCGAGAAGCAGGTGGTGGAACAGGTCTTCGACTGGAGTTCTCCAGGGTTTTACAACCGTCTGTTCCTAGTCCCGAAGCAGTCAGGGGGGTGGCGCCCCGTTCTGGATGTCAGCAGTCTAAATCGCTTCGTTACCAAGCAGAAGTTCAAGATGGAGACACCTCAATCCGTGCTTGCAGCCTTAAGACCGGGGGATTGGATGGTCTCATTAGACCTTCAGGACGCATACTTCACGTCCCCATCCATCCCACGATCAAGAAAATACCTGCGGTTTTGTCCTGAAAGGGAAGGTATTCCAGTTCAGGGCACTCTGCTTCGGTCTCAGCACGGCGCCGATGGTGTTCCACCGTTCTTATGAAGAACGTTGCGAGGTGGCTCCATCTTGGGGAAATAAGGATCTCTCTCTACCTAGACGACTGGCTTATTCGAGCATCATCGCAAGACCGGTGTACTGAAAGGACCTTCACACGACTTTGTCGTTAGCGAGGGTCCCTGGGACTTCTGGTGAATCTCGAAAAGTCTCATCTGACTCCTTCTCAATCCTTATTGTCTGTCTGGGGATTCAGATGGACTCAGTGGCTTTTCGGGCTTTTGGTTTTCCGTCCCAGGGGCGACAACTTCAATGCCTAGACAAAGTGTCAGCCTTTCTAGGGAAGGAAACATGCTCGGTGAGGGAATGGATGGAGTCCTGCTGGGGACCATTCCGCACTGGAGAAGTTTGTTTCTCTGGGAAGGTTGCACCTCCGACCACTTCAGTTCTTCCTCTCAAGCAATTGTCACGCAAAACAGGATCTAGAAGAGGTCTTGTTTTTGACTGGAAGAAGTGAAAAAGCACCTCAAATGGTGGTTGGATCCAAAGAAGCTTGCGGAAGGACTTTCGCTCAAGCTTCGGAACCCCGACCTAGTGTTGTTCTCCGACGCGTCCTCCACGGGTTGGGGAGCAACAACTAGGAGGGAGAGAAGTGTCAGGCCAAACCTGGAGAGGGGAACAGGGTGTCCTGGCACATCAATCTAAAAGAACTTTCAGCGATTTACCTTGCTCTAAGATTCTTCCAAGAGGAAGTCTCCAACAAAGTGGTTCAGATAAACTCGGACACACACAGCCCTGGCATACCTCAGGAACAGGGGGGAACTCACTCTCCTTCTCTGTTCGCCATCGCGAAGAATATCCTGATTTGGGCGAAGTCGCAAAACTTGATCACGATTCTGACAAGATTTGTGTCAGGCGTGGAAAACGTGCGAGCGGACCTTCTCAGTTGGCAAGGACAGCTTCTGCCGACGGAATGGACCCTTCATCAGGAGGTATGCCAGGTGCTATGGAAGCTGTGGGGACGTCCTCATGTGGACGTTTTTCGCAACTTCCCGAACGAGAGACTTCCGCTGTATTGCTCCCCAGTTCTGGACCCAAGGGAGGCAGTGGCAGTAGACGCCCTACTGTGGAATTGGTCGGGACTAGACATTAACGCTTTTCCCCCATTCAAAATCCTCGGGGAAGTGATGAGGAAGTTCGCTGCATCAGAGGGAGACCCGAGGATGACCCTCATCGCCCCCTTCTGGCCAGCGGTCGACTGGTTCACGGAGGTGATGTCCTTCCTGGTAGACTTTCCAAGGACTCTGCCCCTAAGGAAAGATCTACTTAGACAGCCCCACTTCGAGAGGTACCACAAAAACCTCCCCGCTCTGAGTCTGACTGCGTTCAGACTATCAAGAAGTTGGCCAGAGCGAGGGGTTTTTCAAGACCTGTGGCAACGGCGATTGCCAC
This sequence comes from Macrobrachium nipponense, assembly GCF_015104395.2. Lineage (NCBI taxonomy): Eukaryota > Metazoa > Arthropoda > Malacostraca > Decapoda > Palaemonidae > Macrobrachium > Macrobrachium nipponense. The sequence continues at coordinate 55,868,276 of NC_087207.1, forward strand.
CGCAAGGAGGCCCTCCCACCTCAACCTCTGTGAGCCAGATAGCAGATTTCCTTCTTCACCTTAGGAAAGAAGCGAAACTAGCCGTTCCCACGGTTAAAGGCTACAGAAGCGTGCTTTCTGTGGTCTTCAGGCATAGAGGACTCGACTTAGCGAATGATAGAGACATTCATGATCTCATTAGATCATTTGAGACTGAAAGTTCTCCAACCGAAAGTACCATCGTGGAACTTATACGTGGGTTACTTAAGTTTCTCATGTCGAGTCAATTTGAACCGCTCCATTTAGCTTCGCTTAGGAAATCTTACTAAGAAGACCATTTTCCTAACCGCTCTGGCGACGGCGAAGAGGGTTAGCGAAATACAAGTCATAAGCAAGCACATTGGGTTCAAGGATCATAGTGCAGTTTGTTCCTTAAGTCCTACGTTCTTAGCAAAGAACGAGAACCCTTCCAACCCTTGGCCGAGGACGTTCGAGATCAAAGGGTTGTCGGAGCTAGTGGGACCTGAAGCTGAGAGAGTCCTGTGTCCTGTCAGGGCTCTCAAGTTTTATTTGCAGAAAACCAGAGCATGCAGAGGCTCTTCGGAGAACTTGTGGTGCTCTGTGAAAAAACCAGATCTTCCGATGTCGAAGAACGCACTGGCGTTCTTCTTAAGAAGTACGGTTAAGGAAGCCCATGAAAAGTGTAGTGAAAGTGACATGGAGCTTCTAAAAGTGAAAGCCCACGAGCTGAGGGCTATTGCTACTTCGGTGGCTTTTCACAAGAATATGGCAATCAAAGATATTTTTGGGCGCCACTTATTGGCGAAGCAACTTCGTGTTCGCTTCACACTACCTGCGGAGGTGAAAGCAACACCATACGAAAATTGTTACTCGCTCGGACCATACGTCGCTGCAGACACTGTTTTGGGGGCAGGAGGTGGTAGCGCTACATCCTATCCTTTAATAGTTAGGGGAGTTTTAACTTGTGTTATGGTTGTGGGGTTGACCAGGGGGGGGGGCCTGCGGCGATCTCCCTTCTATTAGCTTAGTCTAAGTGGGATACTTTTGGTAGGCTACGCCAGGTGGTTTTGTTTTACTTCGTTGCCCTCATTGTATGGTCAGTGGTCTAGTCACGTCGTGGTCTCGCCCCTGTTGACAGATCATCTGGAGTGCACCAGCTTTATAGGTCTCTACCTCGCTGGCAACTCCTAGTAGCACAAGCAGACTTACGCGGCAGTAACCACGAAGTCAGCTATGCTAACAGGTAAGGAACCAAGATATCAATTATCTGCATATATATGTTTCCTAAAATCTTCTATTCTGTCTACTCCCACCACCAAAGGTGGGATTCAGCTATATATATATCTGACAGGTAAGTTTCATGAACAAAATGATATTGTAATGATACAATTAAGTTTGTTCATACTTACCTGGCAGATATATAATTAAGTACCCACCCACCTCCCCTCAGGAGACAGTGGAAATAAAAATTATGAATAGAAAATGGGAATGGTTCCTGATACCCGCCTCCCAGCGGCGGGAATGGGTACTAACCACCTGACTCCCACTGCGTGTGTCGTAAGTGTTTAAATTTCTGTCGGATTCGGAAAAATACAGCTATATATATATCTGCCAGGTAAGTATGAACAAACTTAATTGTATCATTACAATATCATTTTTACTTTCACTTATTTCCAGGAAAGATATGAGTACTACTAAGGTGCAGAGTCTTGACAGTAAACAAAAAAATTCACATCATGGTTTTCTGTTACACCTTGAATGAGTATAAATGCCATTTTTATACATGCAACTTACCCGGCAGATATATACTTAGCTATAGACTCCGTCGTCCCGACAGAATTAAAAACTCGCGGCACATGCTACAGGTAGGTCAGGTGATCTACCATTCCCGCCGCGGGGGGGCGGTATCCGGAACCATTCCTGTTTTCTGACAGATTTTCTCTGTTGCCGGGAACGACAACAACTGTTGTGGTTCCCTCCTGCATGGAATTCTGCTCGTTCGCCGAGAATTGTTGGATTGATTTTGGTGAAGTACTCTGTTTTTTCTCTGGCTTGGCATACGCTTGTTGTGGACTGTTTTAGGATTGGTTTAGGTATGTTCTCTTACGATGGCTGACGTTAAGGTAACACCTAAGTTTAGGGTGTGTGCAAGGGACGAATGTAGAACTAGACTTCCGAAAGCAGAGATAGATCCCCATACAATTTGTATTAAATGTAGAGGTTCTGAGTGTTCTTTTGATAAGACTTGCTCTGAATGTGAGGGACTGACAGAACAAGGATGGAAGGATTTATCTTCTTATATCAAGAAAAGAGAGAAAGATAGAGCTAGGAAAGCTTCTGCAAGAAGCTCGAGTAGATCTTGTTCATTTGAACCCGAGTTAGAAACTAACAAGGAAGATGATAATGTTTCTCCCATAACCTCAGCCCCTTCTCCCTGTGTTGAATCTAAGGATTCGTTTTCAGAGATGGAAATCATGAGATCCTCGATCAAGGAGCTTCAGGAACAGCTAAAAGCTATGGAGCGAAAGTAAGAGTGTCAGTGAGTGACAGTGACCCCAGTGCAGTGGAGGGGGCGTCTGATCGGCTCCGCATTGCTCCTAGGCCTAGACCTCTTTCAAACTCCCAGGACCAGGGGAGGAGGAATATCAAAAGCCGCAGGGAGGATGTGGGGCATCCCCAACGATCAGGCGTCCCTTCGGCAGATCCTGAAGTAGCGACCCAGGCTGCCCTGGATAGCCGTAGAAAGGGCATCCCGGAAAAGTGCTTTTCTGCTTCGGACTCCTCCTCGTCTAGGCGTGGATGGAGCTCTGCCTCGAAGTCTCGTCCTTTGAAGAGATCGTGGGTTTCGCCGAAAGGAGACGCTCTTAATTCAAGCCCCGAGCGCTTTCCTGAGGATTTTCCTTCTTGTAGTAAGAAGTCTAGAAGACCTTCTCCAGCTCCTCAAGCTCCTACTAAGCTCTTCCTGCTTAACCTGCAGGAACAGTTATCCTCCCTGGTGGAAAGACGCCTCCCTTCCAGTAAAGAGATCGAAGTTTTCATCTCCTAGTAAGCGCTCTTCTCCTTGTAGAGGAAACGTATCTCAGTCTAGCAGGCGCTCGTCTCCTGAGAGACCCTCTCGATCTCCCTTTAGGCACTCCTCACCTCCGTACAAGAATGCTCCGCGCAGACAGCTCGAACCCCTTAGGAGCTCTTCTCTTCGCAGTAAAGTTCCCAGCAGTAGCCGCTCTCAGAGGAGACGCTCAGCTACTTTTTTATGAAGAGAACAGGAGTCGGACTCCTCTACTGAGGATCATGGCAGGCGTAAAGAGCCTATCAAGAGCCAGGATCTTGTCAGGCGCCGGGAGTTGAGTGAGCCCCAGGAGCCTTTAAGGCGTCGAGCACCTCAGGCGCCAGGAGACTAGTAGGCGCCAAGAACCTAGTAGGCGTCAAGAGCCTGCCAGGCGCCAGGAGTCGAGTGAGAGGCATCGAGAGCTTTTCAGGAGCCAGGAGTCAAGCAGGCGCCAGGAGTCAAGCAGGCGTCAGGAGTCAAGCAGGCGCCAGGAACCTAGCAGGCGCTTAGGTTTGAATAGGACCCCTTCGCACTTTTTGAGCTCTTCAGAGAGTAGGAGCCCTTCGCCTTGTGAGAAACAGGTTACTGAGAAGAGATCTTCTACCTTTAGGAGCTCCCTCACGTCTTGCAGTAGCAAGCATAGGTCGCATGGAAGGCGATCTCCTTCTTATGACAGAAGTCCCGCTACTTCTAAAAGCCGCTCCCCTTCGAAGGGCTCTCCTGTAGCCGGAGGGTTAGAGGAAGTCTCGGATGAGGAATTCCCAGTTGATGTAGTAGTCTCTGACTATAAAAGACTATCTTTGCTTTTATTGAAGGAGTTTGGTAATACGCTTCAACCAGCTGATCTGCCCTCTCCAGGTTCTTTGCTTTCAAGTACGAAGTCTCCGAAAGCCTCCTCATTCGTGAAAATGCGTCCTACCTTAAGCATGAAGAAGGCATTCAAAGGATTTGGAGAGTGGCTTCGCACTAAAAGAGAAGCGGGTAAGACTGTTTTTTCATGCCCTCCTTCCAGGCTGACGGGAAAACCTGGAAGATGGTATGATACCCAGGAGAGCCATGGGCTTAGGGCTTCCTTCGTCCGCAATGCAGACTACGCTTCGTTGGTCGATTCGTCAAGGAGGCGCGCTCTACTCTCAGCTAAAGCTACATGGGGGATGTGCGAGCTAGATCATCTCCTAAAGGGCCTCTTCAGGACACTGGAGGTGTTTAATTTTATGGACTGGTCTCTGGGAGCCCTTGCGAACAGAGCCCAAGATCCCAAATTCGTCAGCATGGAGGAGCTCTAGCGTTTTAGCTTGCTTAGATAGAGCGGTGATGGACGGTTCGGTTGAAGTTGCTTCCCTTTTTGGCTCGTGAGTCTTAAAGAAGAGGTCGGTGTATAGTTCTTTTCTGACCAAGTCAGTCTCTCCTCTTCAGAGGTCGGCCTTGTTATATTCGCCACTCTCTAGCCACCTCTTCCCACAGGACACGGTGAGGGATATAGCGATGTCCTTAGCTGGCAAGGCTACTCAGGACCTCCTTACACAATCAGCGAAGAGGTTCAAGAACCGCTGTTCCCTTTACAAAGAAGGAGAAAGCACCTCTTCAACAGCCCTTTTGAGGAGCCTCTTCTTCCTCGAGAACCCTTTTCAGAGGTAGGAGACCTGACACCAGAGGAAGACCTTCCAGGAGACCTGTCGGGAAGGCAAAATGAAGAAGAAGTCCTCCAGATATCTGTAGGCGCCAGACTTTCGAACTTTGCCAGAGTCTGGGCGCAGAGAGGGGCGGACAACTGGACCCTCTCTATCCTCGAGAGAGGATACCTCATCCCCTTCAGGGAATATCTTCCCTTAACAAAAACTCCAAGGGAGTTGACGGCAAGATACAAAGATCCTGTCAAGAGTCAAGCTCTCCTGCAAGCAGTGGACCTTATGCTGCAGAAGAGGGCAATAGAACCGGTTCAAGATCTCCATTCACCAGGTTTCTACAACCGTCTGTTCCTGGTACCCAAAGCCTCGGGCGGGTGTAGGCGGGTTTTAGACGTAAGTGCGCTGAACTTCTTTGTGATCAAGAAGAAGTACTCGATGGAGACTTCTTCCTCTGTGCTTTCTGCTCTTCGTCCAAGGGACTGGATGGTATCCCTGGACCTTCAAGATGCATATTTCCATGTGCCAATTCACCCGGCATCAAGGAAATATCTCAGATTCATGTCACAGGGAAGAGTCTTCCAATTTCGAGCGCTTTGCTTCGGACTGTCGACGGCCCCTCAAGTCTTCACGGGTGTGATGGTAATTGCTTCATAGCAAAGAAAGATAAAGGACAGGAGAACGCATTTTCGAGAAGTTCGGCAACAAGGAGGTTTTCGCGCCTATGTTCGTGGTGGTTCCAGAATCGTCGGGCGTGTTGTGGAGCGCAAAAACGCGCCAATATTACGTGAGAAACGCCGCGATTCTCTGATGCAATACCTCGTCTAGATTCATCTAAGAAGTTCTAGAAATCCCTGGAGTCGGTGACGTTCGCCGTAGGCTCCGCCCCCAGAGTGCTGTATAAATACGACGAACGAACTTTGGAGAGCAGTGATCGTAGAAGAGAGATCACCAGTTAGTCACAGAGAGCCACAGATCAGATTATCAGTGAGAGATCAGCAGCAGCAGAGATCTTCCGTGAGATACGAGAAAAAGGAACCGACGAAGTGTCAATCGAAAGAAGAGTTGGTTGGATATTGGTCTAGTCGTCTTCAGGTGTGGTCTACCGTGTTATCTCGACGTCGGGCAGACTTCAGAGAAGAAAAGGTCCTGTTACAGGTGTTGAGGAATTCCTGCCTTACAAGAAGATTAGTTTCTGCAATACGGAGCCAAGAGGATGTCCGCAATCGCCAATCTACATTTATGAAGCCACCTCTTCGAAGTGCCAAACTGTTTAGCAAGTATTCTTATTACCTCACTGTTTCCCCCAGTTCATGCAGTGTAAGATTCTATCGTTTTATGTAAATAGGAGATACCATTCTGCATTTACCTTTGTTAGTAAGCTTGTAAATAAACCTTTGTTGTGTTAGTGTTTCTTTCTATATTCGTATCCCCAGTTTCAGCTGTTTGTGTTGATATAGATATATATATTTTTTTTGTATTTCATATCGAACCTGAAGCGGACCGCCCTCAGAGGTCGTAACATTGTCTCTGAGATCTGTGGGTCCGTAACATTTGTGGCGACCTTGCCAGGATATCAACACTTTAACAGTTTGAAACAGGGAAAATATAGAAAGAATCAGAATGAGTGAGATGGTGAAAGAGTTTATTGAGTCGGGTAAGCTACTAGGTCTGGAGGGGAATGATCTCCGTGAGTGTGAGAAGAAGAAAGAGAAAAGTATGAGAGAGATGAAAGAGCGGCTGAGAGAGAAGCAATGAAAATGCAACAAGAGAGAGAAGTAATGAAAATGCAGCAAAAGAGAGAAGCAATGAAGATGCAGCAAGAGAGAGAAGCAATGAAAATGCAGCAAGAGAGAGAGGCAATGAAAATGCAGCAAGAGAGAGAAGCAATGAGAATGCAGCAAGAGAGAGAGATGTTGGTAATGCAGCAGGAATAGAGAGAGGAAAGAACCGTGATGGCATGCGTTGGAAATTGCTCGGTTTAAGGGAAAGTACTCGTAAAACAGTCGGTTCCAGGTGAGAACGAAAACGAAGGCCTGAATTACGTTAGGTATAGAATGCAGTGCTAAAATTAGTACCAAAGTTTGATGAGGAAGATGTTACGACATATTTCATGTGTTTTGAGAAGTTAATGGAACGAGTAGGTTCTCCTAAAGAAACGTGGACTTTATATTTGCAGTCAGTTTTGAGTGGTAGGGCACTTACTGTGTATAGTTGCATGTCTAAGGAGGAATGTGATAATTACGATATCGTGAAAGACACCGTTCTTAGCGTGTATAGGTTAGTACCGGAAGCGTACCGTAAGAAATTTAGAAATTTGAGAAAGGATGAAAATATTACGTATGTAGAATACGGTAAGAAGTTAGATAGGCTGTTTTTTGATTGGTTAACTTCTGCTAAGGTTGAGGATTTTGACGGTTTGAAGAACTTAGTGTTGTTAGAAAACTTCAAAGATAACGTATCCCCTGAGATTAAACTTTATATAGAGGATAGGCGAGAAGTATCTTTTGCAGGAGCAACTAGGCTAGCTGACGAATATAGTCTAACTCATAATTTGAGTGTTAGTAAGAAACGAAATGATCCTTCGTCTGGTAGAGTACAAAGCAGTAAAGGTTTCAGTCCTAGTAATAGCAATGTGAGTAAAAGTGACTATTCCTGTTATACATGCGGAAAACCTGGTCATACGTCTAAGGTTTGTAAGAGTAGAATGGCATATAGTGGCTCAGAATTAACTTGTTTCCGATGTAATGGGAAAGGGCTTTAGCAAGAAATTGTGCATTAGAAAAGAAGGACGGTAAGAAACCAGTATCGCTAGTTAACCTTTCGTCAAGTAGGAATGATGTGATGAGAGAAACTAGGAAAGTTTTTGGTGAATTTCTGTCGGAAGGCGTAGTTTCCTCTCTTGGAGGAGTAGATTCGAGAGAAGTGGTCTTGCTTCGAGACACAGGGGCCGCTGTCTCACTGATTCGAAGAGAGTGTGTGCCGAACAGGGCAGAAATCAATGAGGAAGAGAAAGTTATGTTAGGTGGATTTCCTAACACTTGTGTTCTTTGTCCTTTGTTGAAGTTGAATTTAGAAAGTCAGGTAGTGTCAGGAGAAGTGAAACTTGCAGTTGTGGACAGTTTGCCCGTTGCAGGCATTGACATTATTGTCGGTAATGACTTAGCTTTATCCAAGAATGTGAATCCTGTTGTGAGGAATATTCCAGTGCCTGAAATGGTAGTAGCTAGGTCGGGTTTAGATACAGACGTAGACTACGGTCAGAGTAAGTTCGTGGATTCGAACGAGTGTAAGTTCGTGGATTCGAACATGAGTAAGTTCGTGGATTTGAACGTGAGTAAGTTCGTGGATTCGACCCTGAGTGAGTTCGTGGATTCGAACGAGTGTGATAGAGGTAGCGAGGTTGATCTTAGCATGAGTGTAGCTGAGAGACCGAACTCTATCGTGGACAGTGAGAGCCAAGGGGAAGGCGTAGCTGTCGAGAGTAACGTAGTAAACGTACCTGTATGTAGTCCTAGTTACGGTGATGAATTAGGCTCTAACGTTTTGGATAAGGATGAGCTAGTCAAGTTGCAGAAAGAGGATGAGACACTAACCCGAATTTTTGGATGTGAGCTGGATGGTGATCTCGATGATGTGTGTAAGGAAACTTTTTGTTTAAAGGACGAAGTTTTGTGTCGGTATGTTCGACCGAAGTCAGGTAGTAAAGAGGAAGTCACAGAACAATTAGTAGTTCCTAGGAAGCTTCGGGAACTAGTTTTGAAGTTAGCACACGATGAGCAAGGACATTTAGGAGTAAATATAACTTTCAAGTGTATTAGTAGGACGTACTTTTGGCCCAAGATGAAAAATGATGTATGTTTTAAGAGATACGTTTTAAGCTGTCCTGAATATCAAATTGCAGGGAAACCGATTCAAGTAATTCCCAGAGTTCCATTGTGTAATATTCCTTCAGTAGGCTTATCTTTAGAGAATGAATTTATAAATATGTTCGGAACTTTGCCTAGAAGTAAGGGTAGAGATGATTGCATAACTAATCTTGATTATTATAAAAACAATCTAAGAGATGTTTGGCAGTTAGCGGAGGAGAACGGAAGCACTTGGCAATTAGCGAAAGAAAACCCGAACGGAAGTAAAGGGGAAACTGAAGGAAACCCTCATCTTCGAGCAAAAGGGAGAAGTTTGTGTGAAAGAGATAAAGTTTTAGTACTAGTCCAGAAAGAAGGTTCCTCTTTAGCTCATAATTTCGACGGACCTTTTTCAATTGTAGAGAAGAGGGGAAATATACCTTATAGAATTAATGTAGGTAAGAGTAGAGCAATGTCAGTAAATGTAGATTTGCTTCAGAATTATAAACAACGCCCCTTGCCTTGGCCTCCGCCCGTGTAACAGTGTTACTGAGTGAGATTAGTTTTGAGAAAAACACAAGAGGTGTTTTAGTATTTATAAGTTTTAAGCAGAGTTCAGAAAACGGTAAAAGTAAGAGAGAAGGTTAATGTTATAGTAGTAGCCTCTCTAGAGATTTCTCAGAATGAGTAGCCTAATAACCATTTTCTGTTATCGCACGAGTGAGTGTGAGTGGGGAAGTGTGCGTGTTTGACTGGATTAAAGCTTTATGCAGAATTGTTTCCCCGCTGTTTAATTTTTGCTTCTCTTTAGAAAAAAAAAAAATAAAATCAATTGATTTCATTTTTTTTTTCTCTTTTGGGGGGGCGTGTGATGGTAATTGCTTCACAGCAAAGAAAGATAAAGGACAGGAGAACGCATTTTCGAGAAGTTCGGCAGCAAGGAGGTTTTCGCGCCACTGTTGGAGGCTCCTATGTTCGTGGTTGTTCCAGAATCGTTGGGCGTGTTGTGGAGTGCAAAAACGCGCCAATATTACGTGAGAAACGCCGCGATTCTCTGATGCAATACCTCGTCTAGATTCATCTAAGAAGTTCTAGAAATCCCTGGAGTCGGTGACGTTTGCCGTAGGCTCCGCCCCCAGAGTGCTGTATAAATACGACGAACGAACTTTGGAGAGCAGTGATCGTAGAAGAGAGATCACCAGTTAGTCACAGAGAGCCACAGATCAGATTATTAGTGAGAGATCAGCAGCAGCAGAGATCTTCCGTGAGATACGAGAAAAAGGAACCGACGAAGTGTCAATCGAAAGAAGAGTTGGTTGGATATCGGTCTAGTCGTCTTCAGGTGTGGTCTACCGTGTTATCTCGACGTCGGGCAGACTTCAGAGAAGAAAAGGTCCTGTTACAGGTGTTGAGGAATTCCTGCCTTACAAGAAGATTAGTTTCTGCAATACGGAGCCAAGAGGATGTCCGCAATCGCCAATCTACATTTATGAAGCCACCTCTTCGAATACCAAACTGGATTAGCAAGTATTCTTATTACCTCACTGTTTCCCCCAGTTCATGCAGTGTAAGATTCTATCGTTTTATGTAAATAGGAGATACCATTCTGCATTTACCTTTGTTAGTAAGCTTGTAAATAAACCTTTGTTGTGTTAGTGTTTCTTTCTATATTCGTATCCCCAGTTTCAGCTGTTTGTGTTGATATAGATATATATATTTTTTTGTATTTCATATCGAACCTGAAGCGGACCTCCCTCAGAGGTCGTAACATTGTCTCTGAGATCTGTGGGTCCGTAACAACGGGCATCCTAAGGAATGTGGCGCATTGGCTGCATTTGAAAGGAATCAGGATCTCGATGTATTTGGACGACTGGCTAATAAGAGCAAAGTCAAAGGTTCAGTGTCTGGAGGACCTTTCGGTAACACTAAGAATGACACAATCGCTGGGACTCCTAGTCAACCTCGAGAAATCCCAGCTGGATCCCCAGCAGAGCATAGTCTATCTGGGGATTCAGATGGATTCTCGGGTTTTTCTAGCGTCTCCATCAAAAGAGAGGATAGAACGCTGCCTTTCGAAGGTTTCAGTTTTTCTAGGGAAAGAACATTGCTCCGCGAGGGAATGGATGAGCTTGATGGGAACCATCTCCTCGTTGGAGCAGTTTGTTTCCTTAGGAAGACTGCACCTAAGACCCCTTCAGTATTATCTGAAGGAGAACTGGGATCAGAGTTCCCAGGACCTAGAAGACTCGTTTTTAATCACAGACGAGATCAAGCAAGATCTACGGTGGTGGCTGGACCCGAAGAAACTCAACCAAGGAGTATCTTTACATATACAGAGCCCTCTCCGAGCGTTGTTTGCAGACGTGTCGGATTCAGGATGGGGAGCAACGTTGGGCTCTGAAGAAGTGTCAGGCACCTGGGAAGGAGCACAGGTGTCCTGGCACATAAACCAAAAGGAGTTGAAAGCCATTCACTTAGCACTCATCCACTTTCAAGAGCAGATCTCAGGGTCGATCATTCAGGTCAATTCGGACAACACGACAGCCTTAGCGTATATCAGAAAACAAGGGGGAACCCATTCATTCTCCCTTTACAAGACAGCGAGGGAGTTGCTGCTTTGTGCTCAGGAGAAAGAAATCTCTCTCCTCACCAGGTTTATTCAGGGAGAGAGAAACGTTCAGGCGGATCTGCTAAGCAGAAAAAACCAAGTCCTCCCCACCGAATGGACCCTCAACCCTCAAGTGTGCGAACAGTTATGGGGGTTGTGGGGAAGGCCGAACATAGACTTGTTCGCAACCAACTGGAACAAAAGGCTAGAGAATTATTGCTCCCCGATCGCGGATCCAAGAGCGATAGCAATAGACAGCCTCCTGATGGATTGGAAGGGCATAGACGGATACGCTTTTCCCCCCTTCAAACTAGTAGGGGAAGTAATAAGGAAGTTTGCTTCCTCAGAAGGAGCGAAGCTGACTTTGATTGCTCCCTTTTGGCCAGCCCTAGACTGGGTTACAGAGTTGCTGGAGTGGATGGTGGATCTTCCCAGATCGCTCCCACTAAGGAGCGATTTTCTCAAACAGCCCCACTTTGACAGGTATCACAAAAACCTCCCTGCTCTAAGTCTGACTGCCTTCAGACTATCGAAGGACTTGTTAGAGCGAGGGGGTTTTCTCGCGAAGCTTCGAAAGCAATCGCAAGAGCCAGGAGACCATCCACATTACGAGTGTACCAGTCGAAGTGGGAGGTGTTTAGAAGATGGTGCAAGTCGCACAATGTATCCTCTTCCAGTACCTCTGTAACTGACATTGCTAATTTTCTCCTTTACCTTAGAAGAAAGTGTAACCTAGCTGTCTCAACGATCAAGGGGTACAGAAGCATGCTGGCCTCTGTTTTCAGGCATAGGGGGCTGGATGTATCAGACAATAAGGACCTACACGATCTTATTAGGTCTTTCGAGACCTCAAAAAGCCAGAACACCAGGAATCCCAGTTGGAATTTGGATGTAGTCCTTCATTTTCTTATGTCAGATAAGTTCGTACCTGCTAATAAGGCCTCCTTTAGAGATTTGACAAGAAAGTCTCTGTTCCTTTTCGCCCTAGCAACGGCAAAAAGGGTTAGTGAACTTCAAGCGTTAGAAGGCAGAGTGGGTTTTAAGAAGGAGGCTGCAATTTGTTCTTTTAAGCCTCTCTTCTTAGCAAAAAACGAGAATCCATCAAAACCATGGCCAAGAAGCTTCGAAGTGAAATGGCTTTCTTCTCTTACGGGGGAAGAACAAGAGAGGACTTTATGTCCAGTAAGAGCCCTTAAATTTTATTTGCAAAGGAAGTCTCCTATTAGGAGGTACAAGGAAGAAAGTCTTTGGTGCTCAGTCAAGGATCCGACAAGACTATTTAAAAAAAACGCTCTGACTTTTTTCATTAAAGACGTGATTAAGGAAGCGCACCTTTCTTGTGATGAACAGTTTAAGCTCCTCATAGATGAAAAGGCGCATGAAGTGAGAACCATAGCAATCTCAATGGCGTTTCACAAGACGTGGTCTCTTCAAGCGCTAATAGAGTCCACGTATTGGAAGTGGTAATCGGTCAGTTCGCTTCTCACTACTTAAGAGATGTTAGTGTTTACTTATGAAACTGCTTCTCACTATAGCTTTACGTTTCCGTGGATTCAGTGCTGGGGAGGAGGAGCTGAGGTTAATCCTAATTAGTTTAGTTTGTGTCTTTTTAGTGTTATGGTGTTTGTTTTTATGGTCGATTGGAAGAGGGTATAGGAAGTAACCCCTTTCAATTCCGAGATCTAACATGGTTAGGAGGTTCAGGTGGTCGGGATTAACTTGTGGTTTCCTCGTTGTGTATTGTATAAAACCTAAAGCTCTGTCATGTAAGAGGGCTAGCCCCCATTGATACGATACAGGTCAGGCTTTGTCATGTAAGCGGGTAGGCCCCCATTGGCACGATCCAGATAGGCTCTGTCGCGTAAGCGGGCTAGCCCCCATTGACATGATCCAGAAGGGCTATTCGGTTATAGGTCTCTACCTCGCTGAAGCTCTTGAGGCATGCAGGCTCAATGACAGTAATCATCAAGTCTTCTGCCCAAACAGGTGAGAACCAAGGATTGATATCCTACAACAATTGTTGTTTCCCATTATTATTTTTAATTTCTGTGTGTATTTTGCTGTCTCTTACCCTCCACCAAGGGTGCCAATCTGCCGGGTAAGTTGCATGTATAAAAATGATATTGTTAAGATACAATAAAGTTTTATACATACTTACCTGGCAGATATATACGATTAATGGCCCACCCAGCCTCCCCTCAGGAGACAGGTGGAAGAGAAAATCTGTCAGAAAACGGGAATGGTTCCGGATACTGCCACCCAGCGGCGGGAATGGTAGATCACCTGACCTACCTGTAGCGTGTGCCGCGAGTTTTGAATTCTGTCGGGACGATAGAGTCTATAGCTAAGTATATATCTGCCAGGTAAGCATGTATAAAACTTTATTGTATCTTAACAATATCATTTTTATCTCAGCTCTGTTGGTTAATTCTCACCAAACACTTTCTTTGCATATTGTGAAATGCAGGTAAAGGGCAAGAATGCAAGAAAGATGAATAATGATGGAATTTTTATTAATAAAATACCCGAGACTAAAATCCAAGTACTTTCTGGGGAGCTTGATGAGCAAGTTGTTAACACTTATCCAGGGAAATGCAGGCAAAGAAAGAAAAAAGCACAAAAGACCTTATAATGTTAATAACAGAAGCAGTTCAATAGCCACACATTGTTGGGTTTGAACCATAGAATAAATGTCAAGGTTAGTTAACTTTTAAACAGAAGCAGTAATGTAAGGTGCTGCAGGGTTGTGAAGGGGATCTTCATGAATGCAGTACTACTGACAGTGCCTGGAAAACAAATCTTTTAATATTTTAAATATTGTAAGTGACAGTGACAACCACGTGCTTGGAGAAATTAAGCTCACCAGATTTGTCAGGGGCTTATAATCCAGAATTGGTCCTTGACAGATAAGAAAGCCAAGTACCTGAAATGCGTAATCCACAGATTGGTAGCATAACCACAACAAACCAGAATTGTCAAGTAATCAGATGATCAGGCAGGAACAATATAAATATTCTGTTCATGTAGAAAGTTTTGAAAAAAGTTTCACTCCCTATGAGATTGAGGACAGTACGTAGTCTTCTTCAAACTTTTGGATTTAAAGTGAATTTCTAAACAGTATACAGTACCCAATTCTGCACAAAAGAAAAGGGTCTTATTTTATCCTCAACTAAAAGACCTTGATTGCTCTTCATGGTCTTCATTATTTATAGTGTTGTATATTTGTAGATGAGCTCACACTGCTGTTTCATGTTTCAGAAATCTGCGTGTAATAGAGTTTGCTGGTGGCGTTTCGGATAAAGTTCTTTGCAATGCCCTGTGGTGCACTGGTAGCAGGAAAAGTGAAAAAATCTTAGACTTAGCATTAACAAAGGTATTATTTTAGCATGATAATTTAGATTGTTGCAGTTAAAGTTATTTGTCAAGTATGGGAATACAGTGGTCCCCCCATATTCGCGGGGGATGCGTACCAGACCCCCCGTGAATAGTTAGAATCTGCGAATGTTTGGAATCCCCATAAAAATGCTAAAAACAGCCTATTTTGTTAGTTAAAACTCAAGAAAAACCACTAAAAATTTTGATAATTGGTTTTTTTAATATTTTTTTCACAAAGTGCAGTTTATGATGAAATTGATAAAAATACCAGGAATTTGTCGATATTTCTCATAGAAAAATACAGCGAATGTGCGAATTTTCCGCAAATAATGCAGGGAAACGTTCCTGAGAGAAATCCGCGAATGTGTGAGTCCGCGAATCTGGAGAACGCGAATAAGGGGGGTCCACTGTATATCTATAACAGATTTAATCTGCCATTGCTTCCATGTCTGCATGATATATAAGATATATAACCTGGTTTGTATGTAGAGGTCTACGTGTAATCTGCATTCAATGAACAGTAATAAAACTTGTCTTAAGATAGTTAACAAGTATGTAATTATATAGTATAAGTTTCCAACCACAGAAGCCTTAAAATTCAAATTGTTCCTACACGATATACAAACCCTCGGTCCTTTACATAAGGAATTACTTTCGGCGTAGCTGGAATTACGACCATTAAATTCTTGAACAAGGTGGTTATGCAGTAACTACCGTGTGGCAGGCATGTAGGCCAGCCTGCCCAGATGTAAACGCTCCACTTTGCCTTCAGCCATCTTCCGATGAAGACGTGTGTTTGTGAGTTCTTGCTGACTTGCCGTTGATCATTTTCCCGGTGGGATATTTTTTTTTTGTCTTTAAATAAATAAGTATATACAGTGTTTGATATTAATATTCAATTCAATTCAATTAATATGCAAACCCACTTTTTGTGATAGCCTTTATAGCCGCCTTTCTACTTTGTGTTAAGAGTCGGCAGCAAAGGTATGCTAACATCTTTATTATTTACATACTTTCGCCCTTTTACATGAGGACAAGATATGTATTTAACGTGAGAACGAGATATGTATTTAACGTGAGTGATATTGATCCTGTAATGAGACATGTATTCATCCAAAATTTACGCTTACGCTTTGGGAATTACCAAGGGGAACTTCAGAGGTTGGTCCTTTGCTCAGTTTTTCTTGCTAATTTCTCTTCTCCTTCATCCTTTCACTTTCTATCAGACGAAGGTAGAAGAGGGGGTGTGTGGTGTTGGTGTTTGGGGATCTCCTCTCACTTTAGAGGTCGGTGCCCTTGGAAGCGAGAGGAGTATCCTTATTACTTTAAATAATTTTTTCTTTATTTTACAGACTAACAGTGGTGATTGTCTTTACAGCAGTATTGGTTGGATAGCTCTTCGTATTGGTTATCCTAACCTTAGAATTGTACCTGTGACTCGTAGCATGTTGTGATGTTGATCCTCGAGTGTATGTACTGATCCCCTGCTGGTAATCATATTCATTTACCACTACTACACTGGAGTTATGTCACTGGATGAAGCTTCGCCGCTGCCCTGTGATGTTTAACTATTATTGATGGTAGAAGTCTGGCAGAATTTGAAGGAATCAAAGAGGAAGAGAGCTCGTCAAGTGTCGTCATCCTCCTCTTCGAGATCATCATATTTGCATCAGTCTCAACCCCTTCGATTCCTAAGGCTCTTTGCCATAGAAGGAGAAGGTTGTCTCCCCCCCTAAGAAGTCTGGTCACAGGACTTCTAAGGGTCTGTCTCCTCAACTGAGAAGGCGTTGGGTCTTCTGCTGGCTCTCCCGTTCCCGAATGGGATTCGGGAACCATTACGCTGTCCCCAGGGTCTAGACTGTTGGGAGTGGTAGAAGTGCAAACTTCGGTTCGCACTTCTGCTGCTAGTCCTAGAGGTTCTGCCCCTAGACTAGTTCCGTGTCGGGCGCTCGTTCACGAATCCCCGAGTGCATGTAATCTTCGGATTCGTGTGCATCCAGAGTCATTGACGCTGAGTCTGCTCACTGTCATGACTCGGGCACGGGTGGAAGAAAGGAGCGATATGCTCAGGTGACTTGCACCTTGCCGGTGATTGCTCGGTTCCCAGGGTTGACGTGACTGTCCTGCAGGACCGTCCACGCAGAGACCGGTGAAGGCTCCCCATCGAGTCCTCTTGAGACGTTTCGGCCTCGACGAGGACTTTGACAAGTTGGAGGACGATAACGGCTCTCTCCAGTCAGGTGCACGCTCAGCCCCACCCAGACTACGGTCACGTTGGCGCGACCGACCGATCACGGTGGTGGCAGACACTTCGCCTGCCATACGAGAGTTTTGTAACCCTCCTCGAGGAAGTGTTTCTCCACTGCTGCTCCGTCTGGTCCTTCTTCCCAGGTCGGGCTGGGCCCTGCTGCTTCGGCAGCTGCCGCAGCCCCTCCTGGATGGGAGAACCTTCTGCCGTCCTGAGGAAGTTGGCGAAGAAGAAGAGGAAGGTGTCGTTGTCATCTTCTTTGTCTTCGTTGTCTTCTGCCGCCTCTTCCCCTTTGAAGGAAGAAGAAAGTGGCCTCCCCCCCTCCCCCTGCCCTGCCAGAAGTCTCGCACAGGGACTTCTAAGGGTCTGTCTCGCTCCAGTGAGACAGGTGGGTCTGCCGCTGGTCCTCCCATTCCCCCAGGAATGGGGCCGATCTCTCCTTCCTCAGGGAAGAAGACAGGGACCATGGAGGTACCAGCTACCGCTGGTACCTCCGCTCCCGGTTCCAGAGGTTCCACCTCCGGACAGAGAACCATCTCAGCCGCTCGCTCGCAAGCGTCACCGAGTGTACGGTCACTTATGGGTGACTGTGCAGCCAAGGTCCAGACTGCTGAGTACGCTCACCGTCAGGATGGTAAGAGTCGCTCAGGTAACTCTCCGGCTGCTAGTTCTGCTGGCAAGGCGAGCGAGAGCATCCAGTCTTTCTCCCCCATTCCTTCTCTTCCTATGGCTACACCAGGAGGGGCGAGGTGAATGGGAGGGATCCTGCAGAGTGCTCTCCTTAGGATTCAGTGTTGGGGACTGCGTTCCTGGAGGGACCTTCGGGTCCTACCGGACGTACAATCACGTCGTTCAGGAAGGATCTTGCCCGTTCTTCCTCAGTTTCTGGGGGAATCGAGGAGGACCACCACCCGATGATTGTCTGACGAATTCAGGGGGTTTCGCCGAGCACTTAAAATTCTTCTAAATTTCTAGCATTCTCCGAGCATTTTTGTGTTCTACGATCTGCAAACACTTGGGCGAGACCATGGTCCAGAGTGGGCAAGATGAGAATTCCTGATAATTGTTACTACGATAATCAGGAATCTTGCCGAATGCTAGAATTCCTTGGATTTGGGGCATCTCAGTGTTTTGCTTTTCCTGTAATTTCCAAACACACTGTCAAGACAGACATTCCCGGTAATTGTTACTATGAACTTGGGAGTCTCGCTAAGCCATTAAATTCCTGGAATCTCTAGTGTTCGAAGAAAGTGCTTCTGCTGAAGGAAGAGTGTCATGGGAGGGGCTCGGCCTGGATGGACCTGACAATCCGTCTCCTCAGTATGCGGTCACCCCTGGGATACAGAGAAGAACGGGCAATAACAGTCAATCTTCCTCTCTTTTTTCCCCTTACTTCTTGGTTATACCAGAATGAACAAGGAAATAAGAGGAATTCAGTGGAGTTTACTCCTCGGAATTTGAACCCAAGAGACTATGTTTTTGGTTCAATTCTAGGATCTTGCTGAACATACGTCAGTTCGTTCAGTAAGGATAGCACCTAGAGTTTGAATGCCTCTCCAGTGCTACTGTTTTGGGAACATCCAGTTTGGCTTGAACTAGTCGTCTTCGGTATCCTGTTATCGCCGTAGAATTCTCCCTGCGGGAAAACTTCACCTTCGCTATCTTCATTAGAGAATGAAGGAGGTCTGTTTCCAGTCTTTATTTTTGTTCCTCGAATGAAAGAGAATTTAGGCTGGAGGTCGATGTACAGGAACCTACAAATATACTACGTATATTTCTCCCGCGACATGCTTCTGTTATCAGTTGCATTGTCCGAGTAGTAGGCACATAACTGTAGTTAACTCTACGGGTATGTGACCGAGACAAATATTATCTTCTCTTAATTGACCCACAACTCGGGACTGCCTTGCAGGCCTCCCAAGAGGTACTGGTTTCAATTTTGAAATACTAGTGGTATTGTTGACCAACAGCACCACAACATTTGCATTCACCAAATAGGAGGGTTTTCTCCCCTCCAGTTTCAGTTAAAATACAAATGCTTGAGCGTATAATTTTTGCACTCAATGGTTCGAGCCGAATGCATTCCTTCATGGAATGGAATATGGCAACTCAGGATGATAAGTTTAGCAAGAGCTAGCAGTGTATGGCGCTGCCAGCCTGCCTCAGCCAGTACAGCTTGCTCTCCGAGACATTTCAATTGGTATTGTGTCTCTGTCGACAATTGACTACCGATTCGAATACTCTGCCCAGCAATCACAGACTTGGGTCTCTGGTTGGCTTGAATTCTCGCATACGTGTATGACCATCTCTCCTGCATCGCCTTTTGCCGTTGTGAGAATTTCCAGACAGAAATATCTCACTAGACTCGTTATCATCTTTCTGTTTACCTCATGGTAACAGAAGTCTGTAGCCTAGTCTCCCGCTTCATTGCACCTGCCGCTGCAATGACGCAGAATGATATTCTTCGGATAATTTGAGTTTGTCTTCTAATATACATTTCATAATTTGTAAGGTGTGCAGTCATTCTTTGTTCTGCCCGAATTGTAAATGAATAACGGAAGACTTCGCCTGTTCCCCGCCCTGCCAGCTCTGCTTCCAAGGTAATAGAAATGACCTCCCTGGTCCAGCCCACCAGAAGCAGTTCTTCAGGCAGTACAATCCCTGTGTTTCAGTACTGAAAGACGCTCCACTTTCATCGCAAACTCCGACTTTCTCACCGAACAGCCGTTTTCACTGGTTGGTGTCATCGACGGGACTTTTTCTATGTTCAGAATCTTGAGAGTTTACTTCTCTCGATTCAACTGTGAAGACTCGATTCAACTGTGAAGACGTAGGTCTGCATTCACCTTAGTCATTCACTATTATATAGTATTGTTTCTCCTTAGTTGAGATTCAACTACTATGAGAACTTCTGTCTTGCCATCAGGGATCTCGGTCTCTAGAAGGCAATTGACTATCGTCTGATGGGCTCATGCCTTGAGAAAATCATCATCTCATCTCCTAACATCGATGGCGAACAAGATAGACAACTTGTATGGTTGTTCTCCGCATAACCCTTCAAAAGGTGGTTGTCATGTGGTGACTACGTCTCAGATGCATGACGGCTCATGGCTCGCCGCTCACTGAGCGCAGTCAGTCAGCAGCTGTTGAAGAGTCCAAGACTGCCATGAGTTATGCTGTGGACTTTTGCATTGGTTGATCCAGATCTGTCATTACATTGTCCTATTGGCATGTTGCTGTACCTATAGAGGATCGACACCCACCATGGAGTATCAGTGTCTTTATCCCCTGCGGAATGCCATTGCAGAAGTGTCCGATGGTGCATCTTTCTCTGAGTATTATGAGACTGTGAGAGATTCTGCAGTTGGATAGTCCAATGGATGGCTACTTGTCATCACTCCGAAGAATATATCGGACAGGAAGTTAGATAAGGTCTCATTATCCTTCGGGCCTGCCCACAGGTCCTTGGAACCTCATTTCCTTGGACCGGCGGTGGACGTTTGCAGGTTGTTTTCTTACCCGGCTCCTTCAAGAGGAAAAATTGCATCTCGCCTATGGTAAGAAGGTTGCGAGAGTGACTGGCCTCTCCACCTTCTCCATTTCTTCCTTCCACTCCTTTTCCTTCGTGTTGAGGATAGGACTTGAACTTACACTGGCTGGTCGGGTGATTGATGCGGTAAGCTTACACATAGAGCTCCCTTTCTATGTTTCGTATCAGAATCATAGAAGTAATCCCACTCCTTCCTCTAGCAAGGGGAGGAAGGAGACTGGCAATAATGCAAATCCCTCCCAGAACTTTGCATTAATGCCTCCGACTCTAAATATTCTTCACAGCCCATTTTTGGATGAGTTACGATTCCTCACTCATTTCAAAATGCCCAGAAGTCTGACTCTTGATCATGCAGCTCCTATACTCTGATCAAGTTGTCAGAGGCAGGGCACTATTACGACCAGGAGGAGTAGCTTAGGTGTGTAGAACTCCAGTCAATTCTAGAGGCTCACTCATATTCCTCCCACCAATCAGTGAGTCTTCCTTATGTAAAGGACCGAGGGTTTGTATATCTTGTAGGAACAAATCATAATTTTTGAAAGTAAATTGTTTTTTTCCTAACTACACAAACCTGAGGTCCTTTACATATATGCCCACCTCATGCCACCCCTCAATCTGAACCTGGGCCGAAAGGCAAAGTGGAGTGTTTACATCCGGGCAGGCTGGCCTACCCACCTGCCACACGGTAGTTACTGCCTAACCACCTTGTTCAAGAATTTAACAGCCGTAATTCCAGATACGCCGAAAGTAATTCCTTATGTAAAGGACTTCATGTTTGTATAGTTAGGAAAAATACAATTTACTTTAAAAAATTGTGATATTCACAGTAGCGCTTCTATTGTTTTGTGTAGGTGACATGCCCCGCCCACTTTTGAAACCGAAAGGAACAACTTAGCAGAGAGTTTCAATTTATTTTCTGCCGGCTCCCGACTAACATCTGGTGTTTCCTTATTTTGGTGAAGCATTCAAATTTTGGTGTAGCCTTCAAGCTTTAGTTATATTGTTAGCTTTGATTAACTTCTTTGTAGCTTTTATTGTCCAATTGTCAGATTCTAGCTCTTCAAGCATTCAATTCTGCATGGAAGGGTGTAAGACAAGGTTGAAGTCTTCTTATGACTCTCACACTAAGTGTGTTATATGTAGGGGGCCAAGACTGCAATAGGAATAGCACTTGCATAGAATGTCAGGATTGGGATAAGGTATTGAAATCTCATTTAGACAAACTTGAAAGGGGCAGGAAGAGGAAGGTAGCCTCTAGAGCCAGCTTAGAGTCTGTCTAAATCATAGCCTTGTAATTGGGGTTACAGAACCTGTATCCAATCAATGTGGGAGCCAGCTAAAGTAATTACTTCTTAAGTTACTTATATAAAAATAATAATAAAATAAAGTTTTATATATGATTACCAAGTAATTACTGAATCTGAGCCCTCCCTCCTCCCCAGCCTTGGACATTGCCAATAAAATAGAATGAGGCCGTTAGCTGTGTCACTCCCATGTACCCATGCAGTGGGCGGGGCCTGTCCCGCATTGTGCAATTAACTTGTTGCTGCAAATTTTTAAATTTAGGAATGCTGAATCAAGCATAAAGCATTAGCTAAAGTAATTACTTTATAAGTATATATAAAACTTTATTTTATTATAGAAATGTAATTTTTTTTTTTTTTTTTTTTTTTTCTCAGGATCACAAATCCTGGAGTTTGACGCTACCTCATCTAGAAGTGCTGGAAAATAATATATACAGGTATGACAATTTACTTTCTACGATGAGAGTAACTTTAGGTGCTGCGGCCTTTGCTATCCAGCCAAAGATGGCAGCGGTGGGATCCAGACTTGAGTGGGGTACTTACGAAGCTATTTTGCATTTGCTTGATATGGAGGCAAAGTACAAGGTTAGTGAGTTCATGGTTCAATTAATTTAAAATTGATGAATATTTCACATACAGTATTTGTCTTTTTTATATAAGTAACTTACCAAGTAATTACATAGTTATTGGTTTCTAACCACAGCAGCTTTAAAATTCAAAATTAGCACGTCGGCGCTTCTGTTGTTTATATGTAGGTGACAAGATCCCATCCACTTTCAGGGACTAAGAGGAACAACTTAGCAGAGAGCTCAATTAGTTTCCTGCTGGCTTCAAAAGAAAATGAAAAACGGGAATTGGAAGAAAAAACCCTAATAAATATCAAGCAAAACCCCAAACTATTATACACATACGCGAAAAAGATGAATAAAAGAAGAATAGAAATTGGCCCTCTAAGATTTGAAGGGAGATTAACGAATGAAAAAAGGAAATTTGCAACATATTGGCAGAACGATATAAGAGAGAATTCACCCCTAGAATAGATAATGAAGATAATGATATAGAAGTAAGGGACGAAAATAGTGAATATTTAGCTGACATAAATATTAATGAAGCTGATATTGTGCAGGCTATTAATGAAATTAAAAATGGAGCTGCAGCAGGGCCTGATGGAGTTCCTGCTATTTTGTTAAAGAAAGTAGTTCAAAGCCACTTGCAATATTATTAAGACAAAGTGTAGAATCAGGCAAGATCTATGATGAGCACAAATTAGCATATATTACCCCTACTTTCAAAAGTGGATCAAGACTAGAGGCTAGTAATTATAGGCCTGTGAGTCTAACATCACATATTATGAAAGTGTATGAAAGGGTAATGAAGAAAAATATTATGAAACATTTAATAAAAAATAATTTGTTTAATATGGGACAACATGGTTTCGTACCTGGAAAAAGTACACAAACCCAACTGTTAGTCCACCGTGAGAACATATTCAAAAATATGAAAAGCGGAAATGAAACAGATGTGGTTTATCTAGACTTTGCAAAAGCTTTTGACAAGGTAGACCATAATATATTAGCAAAGAAAATTAGAAAACACAATATCGTGGATAAAGTAGGAAGATGGTTAAAAGAATTTTACACAACAGAAAAACAGATAGTTATTGCAAACGATGAGAAATCGGATGAAGCCAAGGTAATATCCGGTGTGCCACAAGGTAACGGTGTTAGCTGCAATACTGTTTTGTTATTATGATTGCAGACATAGACAGTAATGTTAAGGATTCGGTAGTGAGTAGTTTCGCTGATGACACAAGAATAAGTAGAGAAATTACATGTGATGAAGATAGGAACGCTCTACAAAGAGACCTTAACAAAGTATATGATTGGGCAGAGGTAAATAGGATGGTATTTAACTCTGATAAATTTGAATCAATAAATTATGGAGACACAGAAGGAAAGCTATATGCATATAGGGGACCTAATAATGAGACAATCACAAAAAAGGAAGCAGTTAAAGACCTTGGTGTGATGATGAATAGGAACATGTTATGCAATGATCAAATAGCAATTCTGTTGGCAAAATGTAAAGCAAAAATGGGAACGTTGTTACGGCACTTCAAAACAAGAAAAGCTGAACACATAATTATGCTTTATAAAACATATGTTCGTAGTCCACTTGAATATTGCAATATGATATGGTACCCACATTATCAGGAGGTATTGCACAAATAGAGTGTACAAAGGTCCTTACAGCTAGAATAGAAGAAGTTAAGGACCTTGACTACTGGGAAAGACTACAATCCTTTAAATTATATAGTCTAGAAAGGAGAAGAGAACGCTACATGATAATTCAGGCATGGAAACAGATAGAAGGAATAGCAGAAAACATCATGGAACTAAAAATATCAGAAAGAGCAAGCAGAGGTAGATTAATAGTGCCCAAAACTATACCAGGAAAAATCAGGAAAGCACACAGGACATTAATCCACTACGCACCAGCATCGATAATGCAGCGTCTATTCAATGCGTTGCCAGCTCATCTGGGGAATATATCAGGAGTGAGCGTAGATGTGTTTAAGAATAAGCTCGACAAATATCTAAACTGCATCCCAGACCATCCAAGATTGGAAGATGCAAAATATACCGGAAGATGTACTAGCAACTCTCTGGTAGACATTAGAGGTGCCTCACACTGAGGGACCTGGGGCAACCCGAACAACATGTAAGGTCTCTCTCTCTCTCTCTCTCGTCTTCTCTCTCTTCTCTCTACTCTCTCTCTCTCTCTTAACCGGATGATAAAGAATTTTTATGGTACTAGTATGTAAAATGTTTATTGATAATTTCAGTTATTTAATAATAATAATAATAATAATAAAAATGTAATTACAAAATTTCATAATGGTAGTATTTTAAAAAGATGAAAATGACCTTTCCATTTCACTTGTAAGGATAACTCCTCTTTCTTACTGATATCAGAGAATTTTTATGGTAGATGCACGTGTTTATTTTATTTTCAAATAATAATAATGATAATAAAAGTAGTAATAATACGATAACTAATTTCAAATGAAAATTCTTCCCTTCATCTTTTTCTGTATCAATTTCCCTACCTTCTCATAACTCTAGTGACGCTTGGAGCTGGGAAGTTAACAATGCCATACAATGGTCAACGAATTTAATGGTTTTATGTAATCTCTCTCTCTCTCTCTCTCTCTCTCTCTCTCTCTCTCTCTCTCTTCTCTTAATGAGATGAGATAATTTTCATGGACATGTATGTAATAAGTTTATCATTAATATTTTCCAATAATAGTACTACAACTGTAAGTACAAAATTCATATGTGAGTATTTTAGATACAATAATCATTCCATTTCTCTCCTTTAAATACTGTAAGGACAATCTCTCTCTCTTCTCTCTCTCTCTCTCCTCTCTCCTCTCTCTCTCTCTCTCTCTCGCTCTCTCTCTCATCTCTCTCTCTAGTAGCCATCTTGCTTGGTGAGACGTACCCGCGTGAAGTCAACAATAATCAACAGATATCACAAGTTTAACATACGACTAGAATTTGAGAAATATCTAGAAGTGTTCGTGAACTATCGGTGATAAGATTAGTGTGAAAATAGTAGGATAAAGCGTCTTCTAAGTTAGTTTTTATCTAAGTGTAATCCTATAAATCAGAACAAGATGGCAGTAAGTTCCAACTGCGGGAAAAGGTGGCGTAATTTGGCGTGTCTAGCAGATTCGCAATACGATGAGGTAGCAGGAAGGGAACTGGCATTTCTCATCTATGAAATCAGCAACAGTCCTAACCAAAAAGATACAAAAGCATTCATAGATATATTAGAAGGATATAATCCTTCAAACTGGAACAAATCTAATGAAAACATCTTGAAAATAATTGAAGAAGTTCCAAATAAAATCCAAGTGGTCAAGAGACTCATAAAGAAAATATACATAAACCAACATATTCCGACAAAGAAAATGAATAAGGTGAATCTTGTGAATATACTAATTGATGCATTAGGAAAAAGAATGCCAAAAGCATGCAAACTGTGTAAGGTTTGGTATAGCATAGTCAATCCACAAAACCTAATCAGAAAATGTGCTGCATGCAACATTCCGACCCATCCACAGTGTGCTGAGGTAATACAAGATTTGAGAAAAGATCACAAGAATTTTTTGTTCAACATGTTATCATGGATAGACAATGTTATTAAATCAAGATTGAATGTACAAATAGTTGAAGAAGAAAGAGGAAGAGAAGAAGAAAGAAGAAAAAGAAGAAGAGGACAAAACGGAAGAGAAGTAAACAAAAATGAAATGACAGAAAAAAATAAGGAAAACAAAGAACAAGATAAAAGTATGGATGCAGAGATACTCATTGATACTACATATGAGCAATAAAGCAGCATACCTACGAAGAAATAAATTACGATATGACAACAGAAAAGCAAATCCCGAAGAGGCTCTACCCAGATCTATACAATGACGGGAAAGAGGAAAAAAATAGACAAGAAAGACAAAATCTGCAACCTTTTGAAAAGAGGGAATTGCAGATTTGGAGAAAGATGTTACTACAAACATCCTAAGATATGTCAAAACTATGAAATATATGGTAAATGTGCCATACTAGATGGATATGGGGATGATTGCAGAGATCTGCATCCAAAAATATGTAAAAACCTAAAAGAAGGAAAAGGATGTAAGTTCGACAAAAATGCAAATATATGCACCCTGTAGCCATGAATCATAATCAAATAAATAACCAACCAAGTAATAAAATCCAAAATAAGAAAGAAACAAAATAAAGAGAGAAATCAAGAATATCAGGTAAAAGAGAAAAGCAAACCACCAATGAGATATGCAGAGGTGTCAGCAAAGAATTTCAAAGCATCAGCTCCGAAATTCTACTCAAGAGATAATACTGTATTTATTATGCAAGAGGATATTGCAGAAACGGAGAAAATTGCAGATTCAGACACAAAATGAATAATTATGATGAAGGAAGATCAAATATTATGGAAAAGTTGGATTTTTTAATGTCAGAATTTCTGGAAATGAAAAAAAGAACAACATACCAGAACAGGAAAGAGACATGGGAAATCCTTATTACTATCAGTATTAAATGAAGGATAAAACACGCAAGACCATCATAGTGATGAATGCGCAGGGTTTAGTTACGAGTAACTCAAAAAGAAAAATAGAGTACTTAGAAGAACTAACCCAAAATGAAAAGAAAATAGATATAATGAATATAAGTGAAACCTGGTATTCCCAAGAGACTGGGAATGATGATCAAATAAAAGGGTTCCAAACTTATAGATCAGATAGAAAAAATAGGAATCAAGGGGGAACCGCAATATATGGGGAAGACAAAAAAAACAAGGAAAAAATATATGAGAAATATAGTAACTCAGAATGTGAACTAATAGCGGTAGAATTTGAATCTGAAAAATTGATGAACATAGTAATATATAGACCTCCTCATACTAAAGAGTTTGACTTAATCATTGAAAAAATATTGGATGATATATGTAGAAATCACAAGGACTGGACTATTCTCCTATCTGTGACTTCAACTTTCCTTTCGTAGAATGGAAAGAACGAATAGGAGATTGTGGTTGTACTTATACATATAAAAAAGAGAGTAATAGTAGTGCAGAAGATAAGAGGCAATTTGAAAAGCTATTAGATATGCTACTAGAAGATACCAACATTCAACAAATAAATCACCTGCCAACAAGAAGGAAAATACTTTAGACCTAGTATTTGTGAACGAGATGATTATGTTAAAGAAATAATAGTTTATAATGCGAGTATTTCAGACCATAATGTCATAGAATTAACAGTTCATTCCAAAGCAAGTGAAAATAGAGATAAGCAAGAAATGAAAAAGTGGGAAGGATATGGAAAATACAACTTCTACAGTAAAAATATAAAATGGTCAGAAATTAATGAAGAATTAAACAAAGATTGGGATAACATTTTCGTAAGTGATGACATAAGGGTAAATACGGAGATATTATATAAAATATTGGAGATAATAGTGGAAAAATATATACCGAAGAAGAAAAGTAAACATCATTCATGCATACCAAGAGACAGAAGAATCTTGTTCCAGAAAATCAGAAAGTGGAAAAAAGGTCTTGCAAAAGAAAAAAACAAAAATGCATGGAAAGTTTATAGAAACTAAAAAGTAAGATAGAAAATGCAGAAAAAAAGATTATACAATCAAAAGAAAATGAAAAACGGGACTTGGAAGAAAAAACCCTATTAAATATCAAGCAAAACCCAAACTATTATACTCATATGCGAAGAAGATGAATAAAAGAAGAATAGAAATAGGCCCTCTGAGAATTGAAGGGAGATTAACGAATGAAAAAAGGAAATTTGCAACATACTGGCAGAACGATATAAGAGAGAATTCACCCCTAGAATAGATAATGAAGATAATGATATAGAAGTAAGGGATGAAAATAGTGAATATTTAGCTGACATAGATATTAATGAAGCTGGATATTGTGCAGGCTATTAATGAAATTAAAATGGAGCTGCTGCAGGGCCTGATGGAATTCCTGCTATTTTGTTAAAGAAAGTAGTTCATTCTATCGCAAAGCCACTTGCAATATTATTAAGACAAAGTGTAGATACAGGCAAGATATATGATGAGCACAAATTAGCGTATATTACCCCTACTTTCAAAAGTGGATCAAGACTAGAGGCAAGTAATTATAGGCCTGTGAGTCTAACATCACATATAATGAAAGTGTATGAAAGGGTAATGAAGAAAAATATTATGAAACATTTAATAAAAAATAATTTGTTTAATAAAGGACAACATGGTTTCGTACCCGGAAAAAGTACACAAACCCAACTGTTAGTCCACCGTGAAAACATATTCAAAAATATGAAAAGCGGAAATGAAAAAACAGATGTGGTTTATTTAGACTTTGCAAAAGCTTTTGATAAAGTAGACCATAATATATTAGCGAAGAAAATTAGAAAACACATATCGTGGATAAAGTAGGAAGATGGTTAAAAGAATTTTTACACAACAGAAACAGATAGTTATTGCAAACGACGAGAAATCGGATGAAGCCAAGGTAATATCCGTGTGCCGCAAGGTACGGTGTTAGCTGCAATACTGTTTGTTATTATGATTGAAGACATAGACAATAATGTTAAGGATTCGGTAGTGAGTAGTTTCGCAGATGACACAAGAAGTAAGTAGAAATTACTTGTGATGAAGATAGGAACGCTCTACAAAGAGACCTTAACAAAGTATATGATTGGGCAGAGGTAAATAGGATGGTATTTAACTCTGATAAATTTGAATCAATAAATTATGGAGACAGAGAAAGAAAGCTATATGCATATAAGGGACCTAATAATGAGACCATCACAAATAAGGAAGCAGTTAAAGACCTTGGTGTGGTGATGAATAGGAACATGTTATGCAATGATCAAATAGCAACTCTGTTGGCAAAATGTAAAGCAAAAATGGGAATGTTGTTACGGCACTTCAAAACAAGAAAAGCTGAACACATGATTATGCTTTATAAAACATATGTTCGTAGTCCACTTGAATATTGCAATATGATATGGTACCCACACTATCAAAAGGATATTGCACAAATAGAGAGTGTACAAAGGTCCTTTACAGCTAGAATAGAAGAAGTTAAGGACCTAGACTACTGGGAAAGACTACAATTCTTAAAATTATATAGTCTGGAAAGAGAAGAGAACGCTACATGATAATTCAGGCATGGAAACAGATAGAAGGAATAGCAGAAAATATCATGGAACTAAAAATATCAGAAAGAGCCAAGCAGAGGTAGATTAATAGTGCCCAAAAATAATACCAGGGAAAAAATAAGGGAAAGCAACACAGGACATTAATCCACTACGCACCAGCATCGATAATGCAGCGTCTATTCAATGCGTTGCCAGCTCATCTGAGGAATATATCAGGAGTGAGCGTAGATGTGTTTAAGAATAAGCTCGACAAATATCTAAACTGCATCCCAGACCATCCAAGATTGGAAGATACAAAATATACCGGAAGATGTACTAGCAACTCTCTGGTAGACATTAGAGGTGCCTCACACTGAGGGACCTGGGGCAACCCGAACAAGATGTAAGGTCTGTAAGGTCTGTAAGGTCTCTCTCTCTCTCTCTCTCCCCACAAGATATTTGTCATAGTGGTAACTCTGTCTCTCTTGGCTGCAAGTGTTATACATACGTATTAAGTATATACCTTTAAGGCTACTAATGTTTAGGATTACTTTGAAATTATATTAATACAATCTCTAAGATTAATACAGTAATATGATAATAATTTAAGGTAAATTTGATGCAGGATGTTACATAAGGTATACATTTGGTGTTTCTATTTCTTCCTTCTTTTATCTCTCTCGCTCTCAGCAAAAGAATTGATAGACAGACAAACATAATTGCAGAGTCCTCTCTTTCTCTCTTCTCTGGAGAAATATATGTATTTATGGGAGGAGAAAAAAGTTGCCTACAGACGTTCATTTCAATCTATTGAAATCTTAAGGAGTTTTTATTGTCTCTCTCTCTCTCTCGTCTCATCTCTCTCTCGGGTTCTCGTCTTCTCTCTTCTCTCTCTCTCTCCATCTCTCTCTCTCTCTCTCTCTCTCTCTCTGCTATTGGCTGTTTATATATTTCTAATGGTAAAATGTTTAAGATGACTTTCAAATGATATTAATAATACCAATTCAATGGTATATTTGATGTAGGATAATACTTTAAGTAGACATTTGGTATTTGTGATTTCACATACAATTGTTTCCCTTGTAAAAAGAAAATGGATGTCTCAAATAGTAACAGTATGAAAGAAAACCTGCATGACTGAATACTTATGGGGGACTTGAATTATTTTCACATACGTAACGAAGTCATGCAGTACGTACATAGTATGTATTTATGAATAACCATTAAATGTAAGATTTACTTTAAAACAGCATTAATAATATTTCAAAGATTAATATGAACCATATTAGGATATTTTATGTATATTTGATGAAGGATGGTCTTTTTAGGGATACTTTGGTGTTTGCATGTTCAGGATAAGAGTTTATGAGCATTTTTAGAGGGGGTTCCAAACATTCGTGGATTCTAACTATTCGCAGGGAGGGTCTGGTATGCATCTCCCGGGGCGACCACTGTATTACTGTATTAGTAAGTTTAATCAAATTAAAGGATATCACATAACAAAAATAATTCTCTCTCTCTCTCTCTCTCTCTCTCTCTCTCTCTGAGATGTATGTTTTTTGTATGATAAGTGCCATAAATCACCAAGTTTCAGTTAATGGCGATTTTTGCTTATCAGGACCCTGCCAAAAATGGTACCCTTTCCGATAACCAGGCACTGCCTTTAACTATATGATTGGAGCCCTCCCACCTCCCCTCGCATGGACATTAGAATACAAAATAAATTGAAGCTCTCTGCCAGGTTGTTCCCTCTCTAAGCCCTGGTAGTAGGTGGGGCATTTCAGCTACACTGTAACCGAAACTAGCGCTATCATAAATTTTCAATTGTTAGGCTGCTGTAGGTAAGAAGCTCTTAGCTATATAATTACTGGGTAAGTATATACAAAACCTTATTTTATTATAGAAATATCATATCATATACAAAAAACATACATCTCTGTAAAAGAGAGAGAGAAAACGACTACTATTATTATAAAAATGCCATTTGTTCTATTTCCCTGTCCATTTCTCCCAAACCATGTCCTCCATGGATCCTACTGGAATTTTCACGATTATATCCAGTGTCTGTTTAAATCACTGCCAATTACTAATCTTTCTTCTAAGTTTGTTGATGTCATAATTCCATCCATCTCTCTCCAGAACATGATCTTTTGTTTCTTCATCACATCTCACTTGTGGGGCACATGCGCTTACTATATTCAGACTATGCCCCAACGGCACAGCTTTATTTTCCTTTTCACCTCTAAAAAATTTCTTTCATATCCTTGCTTTCCACTTCCTCCCACATTGGCACCACTATAAAATATCTTTTATCTACAGCCAATCTCCAGTGGTTTGTTTTGTCAACTACTGCCAGTCTCCCATGATTTGTTTCCTCTCCATCTTGTCCCATGTACGTGTAATATGTCCACCTTTCTTCTCCATAATGTCTACCACCTTCCTACTTTGGCTGCCCATACTGCCAATGTTCAGAGTCCCAGTTCTCAACACTTGAACTTTCTTTTAAAAAAAAATTGGGGGAGGGGGGTGGCCCTGTCTTTCAGATCTTAAGTGTTCCTGGTCACCATGCATTTTTTCAGCAGTTGTTTTATGGTCAGATGCTTGTTCTGCCACCAACCCTCACCATTTACCCAGGCTTAGGACTAGCATGGAGTAGTGCTGGCTTTCACCCTCCTATGGCTGTTTTTCAAGATATCTACTGATATCCGACTTTAAAACCTCAATATAACGACCCCTAATGCAGCGTAGTGACCTGGCAAGCTAGTCTAGCGCAGGTGTGCTTTTGCTCTACTACTAATCTTTGTGGTGTTTGTGCTGTGCTGCATTTTGCCTTTTTGGATGATTGAATCTGTATTCATTTATTGGCAGGCTTTTATGTAATATGTAATGAATATCATGCTAATCTGTATAATTATCGATTGTTTTTATTTTCATTTTATTATTTTTCTTCAACAGAATGGAGATGTTGGGACCCATCAGTTTATGTGACAGTTTGGCCATAAGGTATGAAGAGGGCAATCTGGATATAAAAGAATTATCAAGGGTTTTGAAAGTGTGTCCAAAATTGACAGCTCTTGGAATTCATCATACAAGAAATATTCATGATGACTTAAGTTTACTTACTAGGGTAAGAGAAATTGTGATTCGTTTTTGTTTGATAATTCTTTTGCCAAAAACATAAAGTTCCCTACTATGACTGCATCTAGAATTTAACTGTACTGTTGACTCGAAATTGAAAGTGGCTCAGTATCAAATGCTTTCAGAAGATAACGTGCTTGTGTGGTAGAACTGAACACAAGAGTACCATTCAACAACATCTGGATAGTCTTGTGCTTGTTATAGATCTTGCAAACACGTATATATTTGTTCTTTTTATGAAAGTAATTCATGTTGTTTGAAGTTCAGTATTTCCTTGACAAGAAACTTGTTGGCATTTCTTGGTTTTGTATAATTAATAGTACTTCTTGATGTCAGATTTTAGGACTCCCAACATATTGTTTGGGCTAAGGATGGAATTAGGTACCATGCCCTAATGCTTTTAGACTTTTTATTTGTCGTAAAATGCTGTGATTCTCTAGTTTATGAATATTTATTCTCGTTTATCAGATTTTAAATCTATCAAATTCAAGGAATAATTGCAAGGAAACTAATATGGTTTATGTCAGCAAAATATAAACAAAATGAATGGCTTTTAAGCTATGATTTGTATTCATAGTCACTATTTAAGTTTTATTTTAGTAAACATACCAAGTAATTACATTGCTGTTATTTCCACTCATGCGATAGCTCAAAATTTTAAAGCTGCGCCTGCGCGTCCGTTGATTTTTTTGTAGGCGGCAGCCCCTCCCACTATCAGGGAAACAATAGGGACAACACAGCAAAAGAGCTCAGTTCATATCTGCCAGCTCTCTAGTAAAGTTGAGGGTTTGCAGCAGCCCTATTTTGAATTCTCTCATCAGTCTTTTCATTTTATCTCAGGATTTGGTGAAGTAGGTTTTTTATAACCAGCTTAGTTGGACTTCATTGTGACTTCTTGATGTCTGATTCCATTTCTTCGAGTATTAGGTACTGTCAGGAGGGCGGGAACAACAGATTTACTTAATATATTACGACTCCCGCCACGATCTGTAGGGTGTACATTATTGTTCGAAAGGAATGCTTCCGATGAATGTGACGACTGTAGCGAAAAACGATGGCAGGTTTTGCAGTCCCATCTTGACAAACTTGACAGGGATAGGAAGCAGAAGGCAGCAGTTAGAGCAACAGTTAGGGCACATGGCCTTGATTCTGCTCGTAACCTTAGTGCTGAAAATGTTCCATCCATACCACCTTCACCCTGTCCAGTATTGTCTCCTTTCTCCAGTCCTCCTACTTTTGTATCACCACCTATTCCTGTATCTGGCTCCCATGCCTCTAACCCCAATGACATTGCCAATCTTGAGGATAGAAGCGATTGTGATTTTAGATTGATGGGAAGTTCTATGGCGGAATTAGAAAGTGTAATGGCAGTGGAGGATGTGACTGCCCATCCCACCAGCTCTCCTAGACAAAGGTCACTGTCATACTCCCCCGATCTTGAGAGAAGATATGCTGGAGGTCCAGTAAGTGGTCTGGGCGCCGCCTCTCGGCCTTCAACCCTCCTGCAGCGCTTGGCTGACCTGCGTATATTGTTCTCCCGACTGTGCGGACTCTCAACAGTATTTGGCACTCTGGCCCAGAGCTCTAAGAAGCTCTCGTCTTCCTTCCAGCCCACCACTTGTTCCGCACATTTTAGAGGCCTTGAGATATTACATATAGCATGGAACTGCCTAAAATTAGAGGACTGTCCAATAATATTTGGTGCTCAGTCAAAAATCCATCCCGCACCCTGTCTAAGAACGCATTGTCGTTTTTCCTTTGGGATCTCATTATGGAGGGTATTTGGCAACGCCAAACAACTTTCACTTCCTTTTATTTAAAAGCTGTTGCCCATAGATCCTGGGACACTTTTTCCTTGGGTCCAGTGGTGGCAGCCCAGCAAGTGGTATAGCTCATCCGGTACCCCTGGCAGGTCAGTTTGTGTCTAGCCTAAGATGAAGGTATGA
The DNA here is from genome assembly GCF_015104395.2 of Macrobrachium nipponense. Classification (NCBI taxonomy): domain Eukaryota; kingdom Metazoa; phylum Arthropoda; class Malacostraca; order Decapoda; family Palaemonidae; genus Macrobrachium; species Macrobrachium nipponense. The sequence continues at coordinate 55,902,696 of NC_087207.1, forward strand.
AAGTAGAATGAATGGGATGACTGGTCTTTCTTCTTTACTACTTTCTTTCTACTCCTTTACCTACGGGCAGTATGAAGGAGAGTAACATCATAAGCTGGAACGGGCTAGATGCAGGTGAGGTGGTCAGCCATACTGTAAAGATAATCTAGAGTATAGTATACTTTTCAGTAACAACACACTCCTCTCAGTAATAGGGAAGAGAGGGGTGATAATAGATCCAGATACAAGGGGCAAGAGTGGTTTAGGAGCATGGAATGTTCTCCATCTTCCATAATGTAATAAACCATGGCATTGTACAAGCACCCAGTGAGGGAAACCAATAGATTCTCATATCTTTGGTTCAAGGGTTAATAGTCCATTGTCTTGGAATACTCCTACTATTCGGAAATGGATAAAGGTGGCAAACTCCCAGTCGGTTAAAGAGACTTACCTCCCACCAATAAGTAAGTCTATCCTAATGTAAAAACCGAAGTTTGTTCATGAAACTTACCTGTCAGATATATATATAGCTGTATTTTTCCGAATCCGACAGAAATTTAAACACTTACGACACACGCAGTGGGAGTCAGGTGGTTAGTACCCATTCCGCCGCTGGGAGGCGGGTATCAGGAGTCATTCCCCATTTTCTATTCATAATTTTTCTGTCGCCGGTGCTGAAAACACCTGTTTTCAGTACCTCCGTCTTAGGATTTTGGAAACTTCATTGCCGCTAAGTATCCTAATTGTCTTTTGATTTATTTACTTGGATTTGTGGCTAGGCATACGCTATCTTAAATTGATTTGAATTTGATTCATTTTTGCATAAAATATCTGAATCTAGTTAGGCTAGTTTCAGACGGGGTTGTCTGCAAAGATAGGGTGTGGCTACCGAAAGCTTCGGTAGATTCGCACTTGGTATGTACGAGGGTATGGGTCTTGCTTCTTTGTTGAGATTTGTCATGTAAGGAGTGTGAGACTTTGTCTATTCCGTAAGGAAGAGTATGATTCGTATGTACGCAATTAATCAGTAAACATGTCTAATTCCGTAAGGAAGACGTATGATTCGTATGTACGCAATTAATCAGTAACAAAAGTCAGGTAGTGAACCTGCTAACCTTCCTGTAGACTTTATTTTGCATAACCCTGTAGTATGGCCTACGGGCTATGTATATGTCTACGAGAGATGCTCGCTCTCCTTCATTGCTGTGAAGTGCTACTTCTGTAATTGTTACTCCTAACCCTGCAGTGTTGCCTTCGGGCCCTAAGCAGTGTCTGTAGAGAAATTGCCCTTTCTCTGATACTCCTTCGATTCGTAACTTAGAATCGAAAGTGCTTGCTTTAGAGAGTAAAAGTGAAGTGCAGAAGTGCAGTGATACCCCTTGTGTAGTGGAGGGTGCGTCAGATCGGCCTCGTTTCGCTCTAGGCCGGGACCTCTGCTTGGACTCCCAGAACCAGGGAGAGAGCATGTCGAAAGCCGAAGGAGGGTTACGAGGAACCCCCACCGATCTGGCGTGCCTTCGGCAGTTTCTGATGAAAATCCCCAGACTGCCTAAGTGCGTCACGTGCACGAATCCTTGAAGTCCGAAGCGTCCTCCCCGCGCAGGGGTTGGAGCTTTCGGATGGACTCGCGCCCTTCTAAATAGAAGCTTTATAGAAGAGGACGCTTCACGTCCTCTCTCTCTCTCTCTCGTTATGCGTTCAGTGAGAAGTAAGAAGGCGAACGTCGCCTGAACTCGTGTCCGTCTTTCCACCGAGAAATACGTAAAAGAGTCATAGTAGCAGTAAGCTTTTGAGAGCGGACGCCCAAGCCAGGGGCGCGCGGGTGCACGCCAAGCGCGCGCCAGTTGGACCGCCGTGCTTGTGCGCGCCAGTGGAACGCCAGATCACGGCTCCAGTGGGACTCCGAGCGTGCACCAAGGCGCACGCCAGGTGTGTCGCCATGGCTGAACGTTTCTGTTGAACTCTTTCCAAGCTCTGTTTTCAGATTTGGGGCTTAAAGAAATTTTTACCTCTTACCTTCGATGATACCTTCTACCTCACCTGCAAAGAATGTGAAGTAGGCAGTGCTTCGGAGTAAGCTTAAAGTGAACAGACAACTTCTTCTTCGAAACCCAGCAGACATCGGGTTTCGTGAATTCAGAGGTCTCTGTCAATTAATATTGCGTTTCGCATAGGTGGATGGAGTTAAGGAAAGCTCAAGGGGAAATTCTCGTTTGCTCTACCGCAAGCTTTGCCATTCTGCCATAAATTTAAGTTGCCACTACCGCAGTCAAGACTTTGCGATAAGGCAGTTACGGGTTATAAAGGCTCGATGTCCTGCACGTCAGGACTCTCGGCAACGTTCAGTAGGATTCTTGCAAAGGCACTCTCAAAGTACGCTCTTCAGGAAAGCGCAAGACCAGGACTGCCTTTGCCATACTGCCAATAAATTTTAAGCTTTAGCAGGCATTAGTTGTGATACGGGAGAGGAAGCTGGTTGGAGAGTTTCTTCCTCTTCCCAGGATAATTTTGCCAGCTTTTTAGCCCATCTGAAAGGGCTTTTCAGATGATAGATTTTGTTAGTTCCTAGTCGGGACTACGCTGCCGAATTGAACATCGTCGTTCTACCTGACGTAAGCCCAGTCTCTTAACAGGATTCTTGCCCCTCCTCGTTTGAGACGGGAATCGGAAAATAAAATGCTCGACTTCCTGGATTACGTTTTTGTCAATTCAGTGACTTTCCCCCATTGACAATATACTATCGTTTGTCAAGTAAAGTGGGTATCCCCTCATTGACAAAATATCTCTTTGTCCCGTAATGGTTAGTTCTCATTGACAAACATCTCATTAACTTGATATTGCGTAAGCGAATAAGCTCTTATTGACAAGATTCGGAAGAGCTCTCATTCGTCATTCGCAGACTCGTACAAGAAATAGACTTGTAGACTACGTCAATGAACCCTTATGTCCAATAACATAAGAAGCTTGAGCTGACTGCTTCGATTCTCCCTAAGTTTTGTTCATGAAACTTGCCTGTCAGATATGTATGTAGCTGTATTTCCGAATTCAGCTATATATATGTCTGCCAGGTAAGTATGAACAAACTTTATTGTGATATAATTTCATATTTTCCTTGCGTTATTTTATTTCTGGTTGGTTCAAGTCATATACGCTTGCTGTAGTTACCTCTTCGGATGGCAACGAGAGGTCTATGGTCCATTTTAATAAGGACATTTAATCGTTACTCCCTGCAGCCTTCCAGGAGTTTCCGATTTATCTTTACCGTTGTATGGTAGTGTTCTGACGACACAAACGCATCTATATATTTAGCGTTTTCTGTTTCGCTTAAATTATACCAGCTTGAGAGTCTCTTTATGCTAAAAAAAATAACGGACCTTTTTCTTCATAGAATAGGGTAGCTGGCAACCCAGGCATAAAGTAAGAGACGACTATGACGGACGATCGTAAGCTGCTGCTGTCACTGTCTTCTCCTCCAGTCCAAACGAGCCAGTACCAACTCGTTCGCTGTCATGCGCGGTAGGTTAAGTCTCTCTCTCCTGCGGGATTGATGACTAACCGTATCTCTGTGCTGGCAGTTACGTCTCTCTCTCTCCTGCGGGATTGACTGACGAACTGTATCTCTGCCCTACAATCACGGACTTTAGCCTAAGATTGAGGGGATTTCTTACATGAATGAATAAACATTGCATTCGTTTGGCCTTAATATGTTCTACAGAGATATCTTACTCCTTTCGGTGCTCGTTACCGCACGGTATAGGACTACGAGTCTACCACAACATTGCACTATTATATGCTCTCTTGCTTAGACAAAGCGCAGCCTTATAGGGAAGTAAACATACTGTGTGAGGGAATGGATGAGCTTGCTGGGGACCATTTCCTTCCTAAAGAAGTTTGTTTCCTGAATAGACTGCAATTCAGACCTCTACAGTTTTTTCCTACCGGGAAACTGAAATTTTATTAAAGATCTAGGAATGATTCTGAACATCTCTCGGTGCGTTAAGTATCTCTTGAGGTGATAGAAAGAAGGTGCCGGACATCTGGAGAGGGTTTCAGATGTCCTGGATCATAATCTGAAAGAAGTGGAAGCAATTCAGTCGTCCCTCCAGTCCTCGAAACGAGTTTTGGAACCATGGTCATATCAACTCTGATCTTCCACAGCTCTCTCATACCTTAGGAAGTATCTTCTCTCGGTCCCGGTTTCGGGTTTACGAGAAAGAGCCTATTATAACACAGGCTAGTAGAATGGAACAATCCTCTAGAGTCTAGAGGTTCGTTACAGGATTGCAAAAGTCCGTTCGAATCGTCTCGATCGAAGGCAGCAACTACTGACTTCCGAGTGGAATCTTTCTTTAGAAGTATGTTGAGAGTTGTGGAGACTTTAGGGACGTCCTTTCATTCATCTCTTCGCTAGGTTGAGGACGAAGAGGCTTCTTCTTCTCTGCTCCCTTATTCTCGATCCGGGAGCGGTAACATTAAAACGCCATCCTTATGATATTGAACGGGGATGGATGTTTAGTCTTTTCCCCCGTTTTTCAAAGCTTAGGAAATGTAATAAGATGATTTATATCATCACAGGGAGCGACAATGACGCTAATCGCCCCATGTTGGCCTTCAAGACCCTAGATTCACAGAGGTCACGTCCTTCCAAGGACCTTTTCCTGAGAGTCGGTCTCCTTTAACACGAAAGGTACCTATAACCTCTCCGCTCTGAGTCTGACTACGTCAGACTATCGAGATGTTGACAGCATAAGATTGCAGTCTTCCCTTTCCGTTTGAAGAATGGGATAAGCTGGCAGTCACAACAAAGCCCTTCACGATCTTTGAGTTCTGTGAAATCTCGAAACTCGCTCACCATCTACTTTTTGTCTCACCTGTTTTCTCGGAGTCAGACACTCGTGCGAGATCAGGAGACATATAGTAGCCCTGAGTTTCTTGTTGACGAAGTCGGTTGCGTTTATACACCCCCGTCCAATGATTGTTTAACATGAGAAAGTGTTGGACTGTCAGGCATTCGTCCTTCGGGACTGAATCGCCTTTTTGCTCCTCGCTCCTTTCTCCTGGCACCAGAAGCTCGAGTCAGGAGTGGCTCAGGAGTTGATTCGCTAACGACGTTGGGTTGCGTTGATACACCCCCCAAGGTTGCTTAGCTTGAATCGCCCAGGCAGTCCAGACACTCATCCTTCAGCGAGAATAGTGCCCTTATGGTCTTCCAGGGTACAGCCTTGCTGTCCTTGATTTCGTCTGACTGGTCAAACTGGTCGGTCGACCTGACGTGTAGGTACAGACGGACTGACTGTGCATGTCCAGATCGAAGCTTTCAAGATGGAACTTAGACATAGTCTGAAGTTCTTGATGTCAAAGCATTCGAACATCTCTACCTGTTAACTTCTTGCATGTGATCGGAATGGCATTTTTCTAACACCATAGATACGACAAAGAGGGTCAGTGAGATTTTAAGCCATCGTCACAAGTTTTGGCTTTAGAGAACACAAGGCGGTGTGCTCTCTAAGCTTTTTCGTTATGGCCTAAGAATGGAAAACCCGTTTTTGTCCTTGGGCCAGGAGCTTGGAAGCAAGGATGGCACAAGTTAGGGGGCAGGAGCCAGAGAGAGTCCTGTGCCCTGTCAGGTCTCTCAAGTTTTATCTACATAAAACTCAAGAAAGTCGAAGTCGTACGGACAATCTGCAGTGTTCCGAAAAGACCAGACTTGCCCATATCGAAGAACACCCTGGCTTATTGTTAAGGAGGTCTTTCAAAAAAGCTCCTTTTTGTTTGTTTTTGCACAAAGATTTGAAATCTTTGATTTGAATGCTCACGAGGTGAGGGCGCGGCCTCGGAAGAACATTTCAACAGAGCATGGCACTCAGCAACATCCTGAGTACCATGTTTTAGCGAAGCAACTCTGTGTTCAATTCACACTCCCTGCGAGATGTGAAGATGGCATATGAGATCTGCTGCTCTCTAGGGCCATACGTGTCTGCAGACACAATCTTGGGGCAAGAAGTACCACTCATCCTATCCTGTAGAAAATGGTTAGGAAGAGCTCTTAATTTAGTAGTTGAGTCGCCGACAACGGTGACTTCTTAACTCTTAAGCCTAGTTAACACAACCTTAACTTTGGCTAGGTGGGCAGGTGGTGATATATATTTTTATATATATATTTATTTTACTTCTTAGCCCTCATGGTATGGTCCATATGGTCTAGTCCACGTCGTGGTCTCGCCCCTGTTTGACAGATTCATCTGGAGTGCACCAGCTATATAGGTCTCTACCTCGCTGGCAATCTAGTAGCACAAGCAGACTTACGCGGCAGTAACCACGAAGTCAGCTATGCTAACAGGTAAGGAATCAAGATATCAAATTAATCTGCATTATATATGGTTTCCTAAAATCTTCTATTCTGTCTACTCCACCACCAAAGGTGGGATTCAAAGCCTATATATATATCTGACAGGTAAGTTTCATGAACACCAAAATGATATTGTAATGATACAATTAAGTTTGTTTCATACTTACCTGGCCAAGATATATAATCAAGAACCCCACCCACCTCCCTCAGGAGACAGTGGGAAATAAAAATTAGAAATAGAAAGTGGGAATGATTCCTGATACCCGCCTCCCAGCGGCGGGAATGGGTACTAACCACCTGACTCCCACTGCGTGTGTCGTAAGTGTTTAAAATTTCTGTCGGATTCGGAAAACTACAGCTATATATATATCTGCCAGGTAAGTATGAACAAACTTAATTGTATCATTACAATCATGTGTTTTTTCGTATAGGACGGCAAATGACAAATTTGTAACTAATTTGTATTTTTCATAACTAACAAACTGAGGTCTTAACAGGTAAGGCCCACCTCGAACCACCCCTCTAGCAGTCTAAACTGGGTTGGAAGAGTAACTGGTGGATCATGGAACGCCAAGGGCATTCTGGGTAATACATGCCCCGTGACCTGGTATGGATGCCAATAGTCCCTGGATCTCACAAGTTTAATTTTAATTCTACCGGTTTCCAGGTTGGCGCTAGTATTATCCTAATGTTAAGACCTCAGGTTTGTTATTTATGAAAAATACAAATTAGTTACAAATTTGTCATTTTTCCCTGTATTTCATGCTCTAATTTACCTAAAATGATGGTCCCAGTGGCTAGACATGTTTTTGGGTACAAGAAATTCATTTATGCCATTCAAAAATCATTTCTGGTATTCAAAGCCTTGCCAAATCATATTTCTATGGTGATTTACGCACTATGCCTAGTGTTATGTGTGAAATTTCATATTTGTGGTGTAAGGTTTCAAGTAATTTACACTTTATTTAGAAACTAAAGTTCCATTCTATCTCATGGAATATTCATTGTAATCAAAGTTCAGGCATTGTGGACAGCAAACACCAATTTACAGATTTCTCTAAAACTTGCAAATTTTTCTCTGAACATGCTATGCATATATTTAAAGCTTCAATTGTGGAAATTATATGTTCCCACAAAGACTTTCTTCTTGAAAGCTACAGTCTCAAAATCTAGTGCAAAGGACACCTTTCTGTTTGCAAGAACAGGAATCCCGGGTATATTTTTACACCCGCAGCAAACAGTGTATTCCTCTGGCAAGGGTTGTGCCCAACAATAGGAACTAGCAAAACTCATTATCCAGCACATACCCAAATGATTTTGGATCTGGCTTGTCAGCAGCAGTATTAAACACAAAGCATTTCCTCAGTTACAATGCAGCTCTAAGGATGTGAGCCTTGATCGCTTCACAAGTTGGAGGCAATTCATTGCTTCCCTTTTTTTGGAAATACAGTAAGACTGCAACTCATTCATTGTCAGAACTGCTGTACCTTTCTTGAGAACTTGAACCAGGTATGCCTCAGCTTTTGCCAAACTCTCAAACAATTTTGGCTCATAAATGTAGTGGCCGAACTCAGCCAAAAATTGCTATGAGTTTGCCTTGAGAGCAGCTGGTTTTGTTCCAACTTTGCTGGGATAGTCACTTCCAGTCAAATACTGAACTGCAGGTAACACAGAACAGAGTGAACCAAGCTGTACAGCCATGGTATGAATAGGTGAGAACCTTGTTGAGTCACTAACACCACATGTGACCCCACAATTGCTGGAGACCATTGGCTTGAAGGATGGAGAAATTATTAAAGGGAGCATGATGACATTACTGTATAGTGAATGTACTAATACGTGGCCAGTGTTGTACTTCAGGAAGTTTGCAACATGCAGAGCAATTCTTTCATCAGCTTCCTCCTTGTGGGAATGAGGTTAAGACATTTCCACTACTTTTGTATTGATTGTGGACTTGCATGGATTCTCATGTTTTTTTTTGTTTTTTTTGTTTTTTTTTACCAGCCACCGCATGGATTCTCATTTTTTTTTTTTTTTATTACCAGCCACCACTTGCTGTGCATTTGTCAGAGAAACAGCTACTGCCTCATGCAACAGGACTTGCAGCTTCAGCTTGTTCTTTGAAGACCCCCACTGGAAGAGGTGTGTCTCCAAGCACTTCACTTATTTCTGTTGGACCTTGTGTTGATCGTCGTTTCCTTTCGCAGTAGTGTAATTACTACTTGGTAATTTACCTATATAAAAATGACATTTTGTTCATGACACTTACCTGCCAGATATATATATAGCTGTATTCTCTGACGACCGACAGAATTTCAAAACTCCCGGCAAACGCAGTGGTCGGCTAGGTGGTTAGTACCCATTCCCGCCGCTGGGAGGCGGATACCGGGAACCATTCCCATTTTCTATTCAGATTTTCTTCTGTCGCCGGTCGGTAAACATCTGTTTACAGACCTCCGCTTAGGATTTCGAAAACTTCATTTGTCACTTGAGTATTTGGATTGTCTTTTGGTTTCGGACTTGGCTTAGTGATTTGGCATACGCTATTGTGGTTTGGATTTTGATTTTGGCTTTGATTTTTCTTGGAATTGAGATGTCTGGATCTAGTTCTACTAGTTTCAGGGTGTGTGGTGTAGAAGAATGTAAGGTGAGGCTACCAAAAGCCTCGGTAGATCCTCACACAGTGTGCGTGAATTGTAGAGGGCATGTTTGCTTGTTGGATGATAGGTGCAAAGAATGTGAAGTATTAACTGATGTCGAATGGAAGGCGTATGAATCTTACATTCGTAGACTGAGCGTGACAGAATTAGGAGGTCTTCCTCCAGGAGTGCTTCTGTTAAAAGTCAAAGTAAAGTTGCTCAATCTAACATAAATGTAGAACATGCTACGCATAACCCTATAATTTCTCCTGCAGATAAGGAAGTGAATTGTTACGAAGGGAATGCCCTTTCTACCATTTTAGAATCGATTCGGAACTTGAATCGAAGATGAAAGTGCTACAATCTAATGTGGCAAAAAGTGTAGTGATAATGTTAGTGCCCCTAGTGAAGTGGAGGGGGCGTCAGATCGGTCCTATAATGCCTCCAGGTTGAGACCTCTGTCGGACTCCCAGAACACAGGGAATGGACATGTCGAAGGCCGAAGGAGGGTTACGGGAATTAAACACCGGTCTGGCGTCCCTTCGGCAGATCCTGAAGACGCATCCCAGGCTGCCAAAGATCGCACGCAAGCGCGAATCTTGAAGGAATGCTCTCTTCCTCCGAGACGTCCTCACCTCACCGTGGGTGAATCTCGGAAGACCTCTCCGACTGAGAGTGGTAAGGAAGACGTAAGGTGTCGCACAAGCGGCCATCGTCTTTCTCGCCCTCTTAGGAAAGGTCTTACAGAAGAGTACGCAGCCTCTCCAAGTGAGAGTGGTAAGGAAGACGTAAGACGTCGCACTGGCGGCCATCGTCTTTCTCGCCCTCTTAGGAAAGGTCTTACGGAAGAGTACGCAGCCTCTCCAAGTGGGAGTGGTAAGGAAGACGTAAGACGTCGCACTGGCGGCCATCGTCTTTCTCGACCTCTTAGGAAAGATATGATGGAAGAGGACGCTTCATCGGGAGATCGAGAGCGTCCTACGCCTCGATTTACGCTTCGGTCTTCTCCGGAAGACTTCGAAGACAGTATCCCGCACAAGAGATTTAGGACGCTTTCTGAGCGTCCTGATTCGAGTCCGGAGAGAAGGAATAAGGCGTCCCCTCGCCCATCTTCTTCTCAAAGGTTCATTCCATCATATGGTTCTTCACCATCAAAAAAAAGACTCTCGAAGCGATTCGTCAACAGTTGGATACGTTTTTCGCCAAGAAAGAGGAGATCACGTAGTCGGAAAAAAGATCTTTGGCTACCCGTCAAGAATCTAGACGTCTCCTGCGGCTTCTCTTCGTTCTTCGTCTTCGTCTGATCCGTCGCCTTCTAGACCTCATCGACTCAATCAGGAACGCGCAAGCAGTCCTGCTGAGAGAGTCTCTAGAAGTATTGGCGGTAAAGATAAAGACAATAGGTGCCGCACAGGCGGCCGCGCCGTCGTCTTTTCCCAGAGTCGAAGAACTTTCAGAAGGATCGCTCAGGAATAGAATTGGGAGGAATGGATCTTGACTTACAGGAAGAGCATATTCAACAAAACAAACGCTTTGCTAACCAGGACGCTCGTAAGGACGCTTCTCGGACGCTCGGGGTCGGAAACGTCGGCTGGAGAGACTTCAGACGCACGATATTAGTTCAGAAGAAGGATATGAAGATGAATATGAGGACGTTTTTGAGGACGCGAGGCGTAGTGCTAGTAAGGACGCTCGTCGTCCTTCATATCAGTACGCGTTCCAGGACGCAAATGAGGACGCTTTCCAGGACGCAAATGAGGACGCTTTCAGGACGCAAATGAGGACGCTTTTGAGGGCGCTAGGCGTCCGATGCATAAAGTTATCCTGAGCAGAAAAGAACAGGTCGCTAGTCAGAAGGATAAGCGCCATACTGCCTTCAAGGTAGTAGGAAAGCTACAATAATCAGTGACCTCGTCAAGAGAAAATCGTAATGACGTCAGTTTGGAAAATTCGGAGAGAAAGTCAAGGTTAGGAGAACATAGCAGACTCTCCTCTTCAAATTGATTTCAAACACAAAACCTACGGTTCGAAAGGGAGATGAAACTTTGGTTTCTTCTCGTTTAATGCAGAATAAGGCTATGTCTCCATTAGAAAATAAATCGTCAAGCGAGGCTGTTTCGGAAGAGAGGAGGATCCTACAACCTCATCCTCTGTGGATTATAAGACTCTGACTCGTCTTTTAAAAGATTTGTTTCCAGAGAAGTTCCGAGCTCCAGTTCCTCTCTCTCCACCTTCGCAACTAACCTCTTCGAAGGCAAGGAAGACTCCAAATTTTGTCAAAAATGGCCACCTCGCTCTCGACTAAAAGGGCTTTTAAAAGAATCCATGATTGGATGGAATCCCAAAAAGACAAAGGGCAAGACTTCTTTTGCACTTCCCCCCACAAGGCTTAGTGGAAGATCGGGGAAGTGGTACGAGACAGAAGAGGAAGCAGGCTTGAGAATCCCCGCTTCCGCACAAGGGGATTTCGCCAACTTAGTGGAAGCTCCTAGAAGATCTTACCTGGCATCAGCGAAAGTTTTCGTGGACAATGTCGGATATAGATCACCATCTCAAAGGCCTTTATAAAACTTTGGAAGTTTTTAACTTTCTAGATTGGTGTCTGGGCGTTCTTGGATGTTCAGTCTAGAGCCCAGATTCCATCTCATTGGGAGGACTTAGCGAGTATTTTGTCATGCATGGACAGAGCAGTAAGAGATGGCTCCGACGAACTGGCATCCACATTTTGCGTCGGGAGTCCTGAAGAAACGCGCACTCTTCTGTAGCTTCACAGCTAAGTCAGTGTCGCCAGCGCAAAAAGCAGAATTGTTGTCGCTCCCTTTTCTGCTCATCTTTTTCCACAATCGATGGTAAAGGATTTATCAGTAAATCTCCAAGAACGAGCGACGCAGGACTTATTGTCTCGGTCTTCGAAACGTCCTGCTGATCAGATGTCTTCAAGAACCACGCAAGCTTCTAGGAAGAATTATAAGCCCTTTCGTGGAAGAGCCTCTTCAAGAGCTGCTGCTCGAGGGAGGAGTTTCCCTAGGGGCAGAGCCCCCTCAAAAAACCAGGGGAAAGAAATGACTTTTCGGCCCTCCAGACACCAGTCGGGGCGAGACTCGCGCTATTCGCCGAAGCATGGAGGATAAGAGGGGCGAACTCTTGGTCACTCGAAGTGATCGAGAAAGGTTACAAAATCCCGTTTCTATCGAAACCACCATTAAGCATAGAACCAATAGACCTTTCGCCCTCTTATCAGGATTCAAAGCAACAGATCTTATTAGACCTTTTGGATCAGATGTTGGAAAAGAGAGCAGTAGAAAGAGTCGTGTCACGGAACTCCCCAGGCTTCTACAACAGGCTTTTCCTTGTTCCGAAGCACTCGGGAGGATGGAGACCTGTCCTAGACGTAAGCAGGCTGAATCTTTTTGTAAGGAAAATAAAATTCAAGATGGAAACTGCACAGTCTTTTAGCTTCCCTGAGACCAGGAGATTGGATGGTGTCCTTGGATCTCCAAGATGCCTATTTCCATGTTCCGATACATCCTCGGTCCAGGAAGTTCCTCAGATTCGTTCTGAAAGGACAGGTCTTCCAATTCAGAGCTCTCTGTTTCGGGCTGAGTACAGCCCCTATGATATTCACGCTTCTGATGCGAAATGTAGCAAGATGGCTCCATCTCTCAAAGATAAGAGTCTCACTCTATTTAGACGATTGGCTGATCCGGTCCACTTCAAAGGAACAGTGTCTGGAGGACCTACATACGACATTACAGCTGACGAAGGACCTGGGCCTTCTGGTCAACTTCGAGAAGTCCCATCTGATTCCCACACAGTCCATCGTGTATCTGGGGATTCAGATGGATTCAGTGGCTTTTCAAGCATTTCCATCCATAGAACGTCAGCTAAAATGCTTAGAGAATGTATCGGTCTTCTTAGAGAAGGAAATATGCTCGGCGAGGGAATGGATGAGTTTGCTGGGGACCATTTCCTCGCTGGAGAAATTTGTTTCTCTGGGAAGGCTGCACCTCAGACAGCTTCAGTTTTTTCCTAGCAGACAACTGGAAGAACAAGAAAGACCCTAGACGAGATTTTGAGATCCCTCAATCGATCACAGAGCATTTGAAGTGGTGGTCCGATCCCGTAAAAGCTATCGGAAGGGATGTCCCTCAAAGTTCTGAGCCCAGACCTAAGTGTTGTTCTCAGACGCGTCCATGACGGGCTGGGGAGCAACACTGGGGAGGAAGAAGTGTCAGGCCTCTGGAGAGGGGAACAGAGGTCCTGGCACATAAACCTCAAGGAGCTAGAAGCGATTCGTTTGGCACTTCAATGCTTCGAGTCAAGGATTGTGGGACGAATTGTACAAGTCAACTCGGACAACACCACGGCGCTCGCATATCTCAAAAAAACAGGGAGGAACTCTATCTCGCTCCCTGTTCAAGATAACGAGGGAAATCTTACTTTGGGCGAAGCTGAGAAATGTAACGATTCTAACGAGGTTCGTTTCAGGACAGCAGAACGTTCGTGCGGATCTCCTCAGCCGTCGACATCAAATGCTTCCAAACGAATGGACTCTCCATCCAGAGATCTGCAAGGAGTTGTGGAAACTTTGGGGACGCCCACTGGTAGACCTCTTCGCGACAGCAAAAACGAAGAGGCTTCCGATTTACTGCTCTCCGGTTCTAGACCCAGGAGCAATAGCAATAGACGCCATGCTTTGGAATTGGAAGGGGATGGATCTCTACGCCTTCCCTCCATTCAAACTCCTGGGAGAGGTAATAAGGAAGTTTGCGGCGTCGGAAGGAGCAAGAATGACGTTGATCGCCCCCTTTTGGCCTGCAAGCGACTGGTTCACAGAGGCCATGTCATTTCTGGTAGATTTCCCAAGGACACTTCGAAAAAAATCGATCTACTCAGACAGCCCCACTTCGAGAGGTATCACGGAAACCTCTCCGCTCTGAGTCTGACTGCATTCAGACTATCCAAAAGTTGGCCAGAGCGAGAGGTTTTTCAAGATCGGTGGCAAGAGCTATTGCCAGCGCTAGAAGAACATCTTCCCAAGCTGTCCTACCGAATCGAAGTGGGCTGTCTTCAGAGGTTGGTGTAGAAGGAAAAATATTTCCTCCTCCACGACCTCTGTGAGCCAGATTGCTGATTTTTCCTCTTACATCTTAGAGAGATAGACAAGCTTTCAGTGTCAACGATTAAAGGCTACAAAAGTATGCTATCAACGGTTCTTTCGACACAGAGGCTTGGATTTATCGAATGATAGAGATCTTCACGATTTATTGAGGTCCTTTGAAACATCAAAAGCTCCACGAGACAAGATTCCCTCATGGAATTTAGATGTTGTCTTAAAGTTTTTAATGTCAGCCCCATTTGAGCCTATGCACGCTGCCTCTTTGAAAGATGTAACTAGGAAAGCTATTTTCCTGACCGCTTTGGCAACAGCTAAGAGGGTTAGCGAAATCCAAGCTATGACTAAACATGTGGGTTTCAGAGAACACAATGCGGTGTGTTCGCTGAGCCCCTCGTTCTTAGCGAAGAACGAAAACCCATCCAACCCCTGCCTAAAAGCTTTGATATCAAGGGGGTTATCAGAGTTCGTCGGACGAGAGCCGGAGAGAGTTTTGTGCCCTGTCAGAGCTCTCAAATTTTATCTGGAAAAGACCAAACAATGTAGAGGCCCGTCAGACAACCTGTGGTGTTCGGTCAAGAGGCCGGAATTACCAATGTCTAAAAACGCACTGGCGTTCTTCTTGAGAAATACCATCAGGGAAGCTCATTCATCCTGCACGAATGGTGATCTTAAACTGCTAAAAGTTAATGCTCACGAGGTTAGAGCGGTAGCTACTTCGGTGGCTTTTCAGAAAAATATGGCACTCAGTGATATCCTGGGTGCCACATTTTGGCGAAGCAACTCTGTGTTTGCCTCACACTACCTCAGAGATGTGAAGGCGACATATGAGAATTGCTACTCGCTTGGACCATACATTTCCGCGGATACAGTATTGGGGACGAGAAGCAATACGAACACCCATCCTTTAGAAAATGGATGTGTGTGATTTTAATTATGGTTGTTTTTTTACGTCGTAGGGTTGGCAGCTTGAGGCGGTCTTCCCTTTAATTAGCCTGAAAGTTATGGGACTAACTTTAGTGAGGCTAGGTTAGGTGGTATTTATTATGCTTCGTTGTCTTCAGTATGGTCAATATGGTCTAGTCACATTGTGGTCACGCTCCCGTTGACAGATCATCTAGAACTATCCAGCTGTACAGGTCACTACCTTGCTGGAAATTCTAGTTAAGCAGAAGCAGGCTTGGGTGACAGTAATCACGAAGTCAGCTATGCTAACAGGTAGGGAACCAAGATGTCAATCATCTGCATGTGAAATGTTTCCAAAACTCCTTCTATTCTGTCCCTTCCCACCTCCAATGGTGGGATTCAGCTATATATATAATTCTGGGCAGGTAAAAGTATCATGAACAAAAGATATTGTCATGATACAATAAAGTTTGTTCATACTTACCTGACAGATATATATAATCAAGTACCCACCCACCTCCCCTTAGGGGACAGTGGTAAAGAAAATCTGAATAGAAAATGGGAATGGTTCCCGGTATCCGCCTCCCAGCGGCGGGAATGGGTACTAACCACCTAGCCGACCACTGCGTTTCCGCCGGGAGTTTTGAAATTCTGTCGGTCGTCAGAGAATACAGCTATATATATATCTGTCAGGTAAGTATGAACAAACTTTATTGTATCATGACAATATCATTTTTATAATAAAGTTTTTATATACATGGTAAGTAATTACATGATCAGAGACCTCCCTACTCCCCTCTCATGGACATAAAGGGGGGGTCATAAGTTAATTGAGCTCTTTGGTTGTGTTGTTCCCTATTGTTCCCTGATATAGGGCAGGGCTGTCACCTACTCAAAATCAATAGACATGATGGCATGTCTTTTAAATTTTGAGCTGCTGCATGAGTGGAAATAATAGCAATGTAATTACTTGAAAGATAACTATTTTATTATAAAATGTCATAATTTATTTTTAAACATCATTGGTAATGAATTTTCAAAGGAAAAAATCTCAAAATGTGATATTCTTTCTCAAAGTACTCTCCTTACTTTTTTGTTTTTCCTACAGTGCTGATACACCAAGTTTACAATATTGCTTAAAAGCACTCCATTCATTTAAATCATGTCTCACACAATTTCTTAATTTCTTCCATTTTTCCTCCTTGTTTCACCTTTCACCAGGGTAGTAAAAGAATTTATTGATAGCTCCAATATAGATATCATCATCAATTGATACAGTGCTTTTAGTGTCCTGATTTTTAGTTATCAGGCATTGATTGTAAGTTATGGAAATGATAGAGATAGCTTTACTTCACTGGTAGCAATCGATTCTAGATTTCCAGAAACCTCATTTAATTAACAGTTGCCGACCCTCCCTATGCTCTCATTCCTTTATTCACATCTATAATTCAAATATAGTCCTTGTGTATGACATCACAAAGATAAAATTTGGTAAGGGTATTTTGGCAATGCTAGATGCTTACACTAAGGAAAAGGGTACTGTTGTGTACTTCATCAGTGTGAACTTTTGTGCCTGATAAGCCCTTTGAAGATGGTTGCATTGGCTGCATGTAGGCTTCTGCATTTGTAATTCATGTATCCTAAAAGCTATATCAAGTATGCTTGTAGATGTGACTTTGTTTTTTTTCGTAATCACATCTTCAAGTACCTCTTGGTCATTGACCATTGTCATCTTCCCTCTTCTTACTTCTGAATTACCCACTATGAACAGGGTGTAACTCTTGACTTTTTTGACTGATATTGGTTTTTATGGGGTGTTGAGCTATTGAAAGATTTAGTTTTCTTACTTTTTAAGGCTATTTTTGCATTGCTGGCTTGTAGTATCTATGATTTGTAAACTTTGAAAATACTGAACTTGAAAAATTTTCATTCAGGTACTACACTTAAAATTAATATTTTTTAAAAAATATTAATTAACCATGTTTAAAAAGATTTTGGTAAATAAATTATTCTCCCCCAGTAAATTATTGAGCATATACGTATATGTAGTTTTGACTCGAGTGAAAACCCACATGATATCTTATGACCCTCACAAGTCAAAAGCGATTGTCCTTTCGCTGATGTAAAACTAGAAAAGTTGTTTTCTTTTCCAACAGATGTTACCAATGAGCTCTATAAAGAAGTTAACACTGGATGCATCTGCACTGACCGATCTTGAACTGAGTGTCCTGATAGCATCAGCGAAACAATTAGAACATTTAACGTTACAAATGACCCCTCAGTCTATTTTTAATTATAATCTTCCCAAACTTCCGTACATAGTGAATGAAATGGACAGGGGAGGAGTAAGGTGAGTTTTTAGCTCTACTCTACTATAATTATTATATTCTTGTTAAAGAGTATGAACAAGCTAAATTTAAGAATTTGTAAAATTAAAGACATTACAGTAAAACCCCGAACTTACTTGAGGTTAGGTTCCAGACTCCATTGCACAAGGGTAATTTCCACGTAAGTTTGGCATGGTATCCAAAAATACTGGTAAATGCTTACTTCTAGAGTTTGAACATTAAATATGACCCTAATCATGCTATCTAAATATTAAGCTAACTTTTAAATGAAATTAAAGTAACTATAATTTCATAAAAAAGTTAGCTCCTCAATACATTACCCATAAAAAAAAAAATTCTTTATTCTGTCTCTCTTTGTTTCTGAAATTCCTTTTCATGAACAAACAGTGCTTTTTATTTGGACTAATACAACTCTTAGATATGTGTCTGTTTTAGAAAGGCATTTACAGTTCTAGAAGGTGAAGGTAAAAATAGATCAAAACTTTTAAATGAAATTAGTTACTGAAAGAAGAGTTATTAACTCAGCATATGATTTATATTTCTTTGGTTTTATGTCCTTGTATTAATTTTTTCTTCTTTCTATTCCATTAATCGGATTATGTTGGTTCCTTGTATTCTGCTGGAGAGGGAAATTTTATTCAGATTCCCTCCTTTTCAATGTGGTTAATCGGTCTAGATAAATTGTATTAAGGTAATTTTATTAATATGGAATTTTTATGCTAAAATTAATATTAATAATACTACCTGTATAATTTATCTTGTTCTTGCCTATCACAACTAATTTTCAAAGGAAGGTTTGTAACTGTCAAACGTCAGTGTTGCCAACTGGCGGACAGAATAGGAGTTAACAGGGTTGCCAGTGTAATAAATTTTGGCGCAGTTTTCGGGGATTTAGGGCTAGATAAATTATACAGGTAAGTATTATTAATATTAGTTTTATAAAAATTCCATTTTTTCATTGAGTGTTTTAAAACTGATAAACTTTGTTTGAAGACAGTTTTATTTTTCATAATTGGTGTGCATTGTTTTTACTGAAAGAAGTTAGCAGTTGTTTTTGGTCACCATGGCTTCTACAGCTGTTGGTAAAAATAATGTCAGTAAGGTTGTGACTAAAACTATCATTGTTCATAAGCGAACAAACCCTCGGTCTTAACAATAGGATAATTCCTAGCGCCTAGCTGGATCCAGTAAAAAGGTAGATGAAAGCAAGGAATCTTGTGGTATCTGGCAATGCATGTGTAGATCGGGTGAAGAGTGGTCAAACGCCGAACATCTACGCCAGTCTTTCTTTACCCCCTTGGGACGAGAGTTGGGTTTTTCCTCTTTTGGCCTTTTTCCCGGTGTTTGCCCGTTTCGTTCCTTTAGTGTGTTTGTGTGTTTTTACCTAATATTATGGCTTCTTCTGCTCCTTCTCAACGTCAGCGTTGGTGCCCCGGAATTCCTGGATTCCTGTGTTCTTGTTTCATGGCTTCGTCAGCGACGGACCCTCACATCACTTGCAGTAGGTGTCGTTCCAATTTTTGTACAATTACGAATCCTTGTACGGAATGCCGGGCATGGCCTTTGGAGCAATGGTGGAAGTTTTATGGTAAGGTAAGAGGGAACGTCGGAGAGTCTCCATTCTTCCTTCTTGGAAGGGCTTTACTCCTCATTCCGATGTTTCGTCTTCCGCAGTAGTCAACCCCCATAGTAGCGTTGGCCCCTGCTTCTCCTTCCATTTCTTCCATTGATTCGTCGATGGAAGTATCGGAGGTCGCCAGGGTATTATTTGTAATGTAGCCCCTGATTATATATTGTATAATTGTTATTGGTATTTATGCATTGTTGAAATATGGTGGGTGTCCCATATATGGACAGCATATGGTCGATTCTAGAAGGTGTCTGTTGATGTATTTAACCCTTAAACACTGATTGGACATATTATACGTCAACATAAATTGTCTGTTGGGTGCCGATTGGACATATTGTACGTCGATATAAAAAGTTTTTTTTAAAAATTCGCGGAAAAATACTTTTGAAATACATGCCTTGGGGGATGCTGGGAGCTCACGGATCAAGGCGTTGTTTTGTTTACAATTGTTACCCAGGCGCGCAAGCACGAATTTCTTTCTTCTCACACTAAAAACAAAAAACATCAGCGACACATCTCAGAAACTATTTCGTTACTTTGACATAATTTTTGCACCATTTTATATTAGCCGTTACATGGAGTATTGTATATGAAAATGTGCGCAATTTCATGTCGAATACAACAAAAACAACTCATGGTTGTAGCTTTCATCAGTTTTGAAATATTTTTATATAAATAACGATAAGTGCCAAAATTTCAACCTTCGGTCAACTTTGACTCTACCGAAATGGTCGAAAACTCTTATATTCTAGTAATATTCAATCATTTACCTTTATTTTGCAACAAATTGGAAGTCTCTAGCACAATATTTCGATTTATGGTGAATTTATGAAAAAACTTTTTCCTTGAGTCGGCACGGTAACTCTTCCGAAAAATCATAAATTTTTTCGTCCGATTGTCGTAATGTTTGCACCATTTTAAATTAGCCGTTACATAAAGTTTAATATGTGGAAATGTGCGCAATTTCATGTAGAATACAACAAAAAACAATCCATGGTTGTAGCTTTTATCAGTTTTGAAATATTTTCATATAAATAACGATAAGTACCAAAATTTCAACCTTCAGTCAACTTTGACTCGACCGAAATGGTTGAAAAACAGAATTTTAAGCTAAAACTCTTACATTCTAGTAATATTCAATCATTTACCTTTATTTTGCAACAAATTGGAAGTCTCTAGAACAATATTTTGATTTATGGTGAATTTATGAAAAAAAAACTTTCCTTACGTCCGCGCGGTAACTCTTCCGAAAAAAATCTGAATTTTTTCATTTTTTCATCCGATTGTCGTAATGTTTGCACCATTTTATGTTAGCCGTTACATAAAGTTTTATACATGAAAATGTGCGCAATTTTATGTAAAATACAACTAAAAATAATTGAAGGTTGTAGCTTTTCTCATATTAAAATATTTGCAATATACTAAATCATGATAAATAGAAAAAAAAACACGTTTGGTCAACTTTGACTCTACCGAAATGGTCGAAAAACGCAATTGTAAGCTAAAACTTAC
The DNA here is from genome assembly GCF_015104395.2 of Macrobrachium nipponense. NCBI lineage: Eukaryota > Metazoa > Arthropoda > Malacostraca > Decapoda > Palaemonidae > Macrobrachium > Macrobrachium nipponense. The sequence continues at coordinate 55,923,175 of NC_087207.1, forward strand.
AGTCTAGTAATGTTCAGTCATTTATCTTCATTTGAAACAAATTTGAAGTCTCTGGCACAATATTTAGATTTATGGTGAATTTAAAAAAAAAAATAAAAAAAAAAAATTTCCTTCCCTCCGCACGCGGATTCTCCGCTGCAAATCTCCGAAATGCGTATGTTGCATTCTCGTAATATTTGCTCCATTTCATATTAGGCGTTTCATAGAGTTTTATATATGAAAATTTGCGCAATTTCATGTAGAATACAAAAAAAAATAATTGAAGGTTGTAGCTTTTCTCATTTTTGAAATATTTGCATATAAAAAAAAATATATAAAAAAATTCGACATTCGGTCAACTTTAACTCGTCCGAAATGGTTGAAAACTGCAATTGTAAGGTAAAAATCTTACAGTATAGTAATATTCAATATTACTATACTGTAATATTGAAGGCACATGCTGGTGGTGTGGGGTTGGTAAGGGAGAGCTCTCTGTCTGGTAGGAGTTTTAGGGTCGTAAGTCTTGTTGTGCTGTTGTTCTAAGGTGATTTCTGGAGTATACTGATGTTAGAGAAAGCGTACAGGTGGGTAGATTATTCATTTGTGTAATTAAAAGGGGTTAGGCTAGGCTAAAATTCAAACTGGTAGCAGAGCGTGGTTGATCAAAGATGCCTGGATCCGTCAGTAAAGAAAGGGAGACTACTAGATGGAGAAGGGAATGTCCTAGGTTTAGCGGGATACAAGAAGAAAACAAAGAATGGAAAGGTCAAGCTGAAGATTGGCTATTGTTGTATGGAGAAGATACAAAATACCCGGCGATAGAAATGAGAATGAGCTTAAAAGGGAAAGCCCGAGAGCTAGTGGAAGCATTAGATAGAGATAAACTTACTGGTACAGAGGGTCCAAAGTTAATCCTAGAGAAACTAGATAAAGCCTATCTAAAAGACTCGGTAATGGAGAATTACGGCAGAATAAAAAGATACCTTCTAATAAGAAGAGAATTAGTGAAAAGATGGCCGACAATTTAATTAGATACGAGAAGGCAGCATCTGAGTGTGAAAGAGCAATGGGGAAAGGCGTGCTTGAAGGGGAAGTCAAGGTTTATCATGTAATAGAGCAAGCAAATCTCACGGGAAATCAAAAACAAATGGTATTATTGGCTTGTGGGCAAGAAAAGTTAGAGTACAAAACAGTGTCGCAAACAATGAAAAGACTATTTGAGGGATTAGGGACTAAAGAGGAACGGGAATGGTGGGGGTCGTCAGCAAGGCAATGCCAGTTCTGGGAGAGGGAGGGAAAACCAGAGATATCGGGGAAGATGGAACCGAATTAGGGGTGGGTGGTAGAAATCCTATAAACAAAGAAGGGAAGGTAACAGTATGTGCAATATGCAGCTCGGAATGGCATGGGCTAGGGATTGTCCTCAGAATTTTCATAATAGGAAGAAATCTGAAACAAGACTAGAAGAGAATAAGCTGAAAACAGAAACTGGGACAGAAGAAGAAGAGGTTTATGTAGGAGAAGTTAACAAAATAGTGGAAGAGTCGTGGGAGGTGGTTGATGCAATTTTGGAACACAAGGTGTAAATCAACAGTTTGCGGGGAATTGTGACTTGCGCGTATTGTCATGGATTGAGTCAGGAAGAGTTGAGGAGGAATAGGACATTAAGAGACAGTCTAAAATAAAGTGTTTAATTTTGGTGGACATCTTATAAGTCCAAAGGAATAATAGAAATACCTGTGATACTAAAAAACCGAAAGTTTTTATTTGAAGACAGAAATTCTGCAGGGTGATATATCCTGGCTGATAGGTAAGCAAACCATGAGTAAAAATGGGTATGACCCTAAATTTGAAGGAAAAATTTTCATAATAGAAGTATTGGGAGGAATGAAAGTAGAGTTAAGAGAAGACGAACAGGGTCATTTAAGAGTACCTATAAGGAGGAGGAAGGTAGAAGAATATTACTGGAGTGGTTGGAAGGGAAAGAATCTGAGGGAAATTAAGAACACAATGAAGAAATTACATTTACAGTTTGGTCATGGAAGTGGATAAAATATGGAAGCTAACAGAGGAAGCACAATGGTAGTATGGGTTAATCGAAAAAGAAAAATAGGAAAATAAGAAAGTTACTAACGGAACTGATTGAAAATTGTGAGTTTTTGTAAAAGATACAAAAGAAACCCCACCTAAACCAGTAGTAGGCTTTTGCTTGGAGTAAAACGTTCAATGAAGTTGTAGCGATGGATGTGGGAGAATAGAAGAGAGAAAGTTCTTGGTAATAGTGGATATGGCAACGAGGTATTTGTCAGGTCTGTTGGTAAAAAGATAAGAAACCAGAAACTATAATAAAGACACTTTTTGAGTGCTGGTTTGTTACATTTGGAGCACCCTCCAAAATATTGTCCAGATAATGGGGGAGAATTTCAAAAATGAAAAAGTAAGGAGGATGGCAGAAAGATGGAATAGTTAAAGTATTAGCCACAGCTTCAGAATCTCTGTGGGAGCAACGGATTATGTGAAAAGACCATAGGCATTATCAAGGGAAGTGTAAGAAAGATGATGGAGGAAGAGAAAGTAGATGGTCCATAGCATTGAAATGGGTAGTGAGTGCTAGGAACTGCTTAATGAATAATGGAGGTTTCTCTCCCAACCAATTAGTATTTGGAAAAAACCCTTCACTGCCTAACCTAATGGGAGAAAAAGTTCAATTCCTGCAAGCAGAGAAAAAGGGATGGAAGACGGTATGGTAAGGGACACATGAATGCAATGCACAAGGCCAGAGAAGCATTTATAAAAAATGAGCATTTGTAATAAAATAAGAATAGCGTTAAACAAAAACATCAGAGAACATAAATTTGAAGAAGCATGGTAGGAGATGAGGTATTCTATAAGAGGAAAATAAAATGAAATGGAGAGGACCTGCTCAGGTAGTGGGAGTATCGGGGAAAACAATAATAGTCAAACATGGGATTCTTTAAGAGAAGTAGCTAGGATACATGTTGACTAGGATTCAACGCACGATCACCAGATACAGAAGAGATGGTCTGCTAGAATAGATAAATCCCATGGTGTGAAAGGTAGATCAGATGGCCCAAATGAAGGGGAAGTAGATTGGCAAGAAGGAGAGGGGATAATAGTAGGTGGGAGAAGGAATGCACACATTAGAGACTTATAGAAAGAGAGGTGATAGAGGAAAACAGTGGAAGATACTGGGGAAGGTGGGTCAATAGAAGGCGAGTTAATGGAAGAGATACCAAAATTCAAAAAGGGAAATAGAGTTAGAGCTATCAACAACAATACAGGACAAGTAGAAGAATGGACTATATTAGGTCTTGCAGGAAAAAGAGCAAGCCAAGCATGGGCTGATTCGTACAATGTACAAGACTCACAGTCAGGTGACAAAGGGTGGGTTAACTTGAGGGATTATAGTCGGGTAGAAAAAAATTGAAGATGAAAAGAGGTGTTGCTGGGATTTGAAAATAGAAGCATAATGGAAGCTAAAGAAAGGAACTTCAAAGTTGGAGAGATAACCAGGTATATGAGGAGGTGAGCTGTTGGACAAAAAGCTATCTCTACAGATGGATAGTAACTGAAAACAAGATAAAAGGGGGGAAAGGACATGTAAAGCAAGATTGGTAGCTAGAGGGTTTGAAGAAGAGAAGGCAGAGTGGGAAAAGGACGCTCCTACATGCATGCTGAAATTTTAAAATTCTGTCTAACCATCATAAAGGTGAAAATTGGAATTGTTATTTTTGGATGTCAAAACTGCATATTTACAAGGTGACGAGATACAAAGAGAAGTGTATGTGAAGCCACCGAGGAAAGACGGTTAGAGGGGATTATGGAAGTTGAAGGAAACCGTCTATGGGTTCAGGATGCAGCAAAAGCATGGTATTGTAAAGTGGTGAAAGTAGTGAAGGAGCTTCAAGGTGAGAGAATTAGACTAGAACCTAATATATTCTTTTGGAAAAAGGACAATAAATTGAATGGCATTTTGTGTACACTTGTAGATGATTTTTGCTATGGAGGAACTGAAGGATTCTTAAAGGAACGATTGGGAAATTGAAAGGGAAATTGCAAGTAGGAGAACAAGAGAGTAAAAGGTTCAAGTATATAGGAGTAGTAATAGAGCAGAAGGAGAATAGATTTTCCCTTAAACAGTGGCAGTATATAAATCCATAAGAGAACCAGAGGCCAGAAGATATACGGGTAATAGAGTGCTAGAACAAAATAGGAGTTAACTGAGTCAAAATTAGATCAAGTCGGTAGGACATCTGAATTGGGGTTAAAATCACTACAACACGATGCCAGAAATATCATAGGATGTTAGCGAATTAAGTAAAGCATTTAAAGAAGGACAACTCAGGATATGAAGAAGTTATTAAAATTGTAAGAAAAACTAGGAGCATGATGGCCAAAGTTACAATAAGTGAGATGGAAGAAGAAAGGATTTTTTGGGAAGCCTATGCAGACGTTTCATTTGGAAACATAGAAGATGGCCATACTCAACTGGGTTATATTATTTCCTTGGCAGATGGGAAGAGGAGAAGTCCCATATGGTGGAAGTCTAGGAAATCCAGGAGAGTGGCAAAATCCACCATTGAGGCCGAAGCCGAGTGTTGGGGAAGCTGTAGAAGGATTGATATATTTCAAGCATTTGTTGGAAGAGGTAGTAGGAGGGAGAAATTTAGTAGAAGGTTTGGTTAACACTGATAGTAAAACACTAATGACTGCCATCAAATCGAGCAATGGATTAAGTAGCAAGAGATTAAAAATAGATATTGCAGCAATAAGGGAAACCATTGAATTCGGGGAAATAAAGGAGGTTAGATGGATAAAAGGAAAGGAGCAAGTGGCTGATGTATTAACTAAATCAGGAGTTTCAGGGGAATGTACGTATTAGAAATTATATAGAGGGTAAAGAGTTGCAGGATGAAGGATATTAAGAGGGGACTAGGTTAGGAAACAGTCGGAGGGGAGGGAGAAAGAGATAAGTGTGATTATATATTGTATAATTGTTATTGGTATTTTATGCATTGTTGAAATATGATGGGTGTCCTATATATGGACAGCATATGGTTGATTCTAGAAGGTGTCTGTTAATGTATTTAAGTTGTGTTGTGACATCATAGACAAGATGGCGGCGGCGTCGGGGGGATGTAAACAATAACACGGGGCAGTAGAAGGCACGTGCTGGTGGTGTGTGGTTGGTAGGGGAGAGCTCTCTGTCTGGTAGGATTTTTTGGGTCGTAAGTCTTGTGCTGTTGTTCTAAGGTGATTTCTGGAGTATACTGAAGTTAGAGAAATATTCATTTGTGTAATTAAAAGGGATTAGGCTAGGCTAAAATTCAAAGCCCCCTCTTCCTCGGGAGTTTTTTCGGTTTCCGAGAAAGGTAAGGTTTTTCATCATTCTCTTCTCTTCCAGAGTCGGAGGCATCCAAAATGGCGGCGATTTGGAAGACGCTTGGGCTAGGGGGTACCCCGTCCTTGGGGAGGTTGCTAGCACATTTTGAGGAGGCTCGCACCCCCCTCCCCCCAGTCCCCGTCCAGGCCAGTTCCTTCCCCCCCCCCCCCCCCCCTTTCTGGCCTTGTCTCCACGGGTGGGTGGAGCCAGCTCAGCAGCAGCCATCTTGTATTGCTCTGCTGGTGTCTGCTGCTGCCGTGTCTCGGAATGATGCTGCAGCGTCAACCCCGTTGTTGTCATCACGGGGCCCATCTTTGTGTATTCCTCCGCCAGTGGCGTCTTCCCCCTCGCTCAGAGGGGTGGTCGTGACATCACCACCGCTTGTGACGTCACTCTCATCGATGACATATCTTCCAGTCGCCTCCGAGCCGCCTCTCTTAGCCGTGACGTCATCTCTGCCGCTCAGTTCGAAACATCTCCCTTCCTTATCTTTGGAGCCTTCTCTGGCACATCAGTCCGAGCTCATATGCCAGGCGGTGCTTCAGAGGCTGGACTCTTGTTTTAGATGTGAAGTTGGCTGCCTTATCGGTTGGGAGGACTGGTAGGAAACGCGTTGCTTCGTCCCCGCCTTCCAAGAAGAGTGCGCATAAGAAGCTGGTGCTGTCTCCCTCTCCCTCTTCCCCCTCTACGCCTCGTGGGTGTAGTAGGCATTGGAAGGCTAAGGACCTTGCCCTTCCTTCGCTGCCGAGGGAGGAACAGCACAGACGTGTTCCCGAGAGTGCTGTGGTTTCGGGCAGTGTTAGTGATGTGTGTTCTGCAGGGGTTGCTTTGCCGCCGAATCTCGTATGTGCAACCACCCCACCCCGTCCTTGCACATCGCGAGCGTGTTGCAACCTCCCCTGTCCGTGCACGTGATGGTAGTGCTCCTTCTCCCAGGCCTATTCGTCGCCGTAAAGATCTGAAGGCGCCTGTCAAGAGGTGTCGAAGGTAGTGAGCACGGAGGTGGTGCAGCCGGAGTGTTTGCTTGGTTCCAAGTCTTCCACTATAAGGGATTCTCCGTCAATCTCAAGTGCTCGAGTTCCCCCCCCCCCCCCACATCTCACGTACATACGGCCGCCATGCCCGTGTCTGTTCATGGTCGTCTGGCGTCACCTGTTGAGGTAAGTGATGTGCCTAATGTTACAGTGGGTCCGTCTCAGAGGCTGACGCTTCGACCCAGCCCAGATAGGCTAGTAGAGATTTCAGACTGTTTGCCTACTAACCCTTCTGTGAATTTTGGTGAAGAAAACGCATTAGAGGAGCCTACACATCCTTCTCGTCGTTGGTCGTCGGTGCGAGAGCAGGAAGAAGTGGACACACAGGAGTTTCTGTCTTCCTTTTCGGAGTTTGTTGATCTCATTCGTGGGTTCAACAATTTGGAAAGTAGGACTCGGGATCAGTCGTCTTACACTCCTTGCTTGGAAGCCTTGATGGGAGCTGCTCAGGACCCCAAATCATCTCTCCAGCTGCCGTTGTCAGAGCATGTTCAGTTGGTCTTGCAGAAGGTTAACGCCTCTGTTTCTGACCGGGACGGTTCACTTCGCTCTAGAGGCTCTACCAAACTCCTACCCCCACCTCTCACAAGACATAGGAAGTACTATGCTACGAGCTCTGCATTTTTGTTGTCACGCCACCTTAACCCAGACGTCATTCGCCTGAAGCCGGGATCGACTTTGGAACAAGTGAGGTCAGTGGCTCCATCCTTATCTCTGCAAGACGCCTTAGCCTTGGAATCTACGGCGGCCTCCATGTTGCAGACGGTTTCTTGGCTGGACCTCTGGTCTGTGGTGATTGCCAAGATAGCTTCTGACACGTCCCCTGATGGGTTGGTGAGTGCCGCCTAGCTTGCCAGTCTTTTGCAATCCGGGGGCAAGGCGTTTTCTTATTTGGCTCACCTTAGTGCCAATTTATGGGCTAAGCTTCTTCTGGTTAGGAGGGATGCGGCTTTGTCTAAGATGGAGAGGTCGCTCGACACCGAGTCTTTGCTGGCATTGAGAAACGGTGACCTGTTAGAATCGCAATTTTTGTTTCCACGGACCGAACTCGACAATGCGATAGACCGACGTCGGGCTGACACCAAAGACAGTCTGGTGCACCAAGCTGTGTCTAAATCAGAGCCCTGCCCTCGGAGACGTTTGGCCCCCCCTCCTCCCCCGGTCCAGCAGCAATCGAGGAGATCGTCCCCTGGTAGGCCATCGAGGACCTCGAGTTTGGTAGGGCCTTCCCGTTCGTCACAGCCCAAGTCTCAGGATCAACGCCCTTTTCGCTCTCATTCCTTTAAACCAAGAAGAGGCCCTAGGAGCAGAGGTCAAGGGGGCTATCGGTAGGTTGGGCACCTCTCCCTCTCCTGCGCCACGGGTGGGGGGGTGCCTGGCTGGCCATTGGGCCAAGTGGCAGTGTTACGGGGCGGAGAAGTGGGTGGTAGATGTCCTTCGGGTGGGATACCTTTGCCATTCGACTTCTCTCCTCCTCTGTCGGACAAGTGGCAGCTCAGGAAGACGTATCCCCCAGATTCTCTGAAGTTCTTGGTTCTTCAGGAGGAGGTGCAGAAAATACTGGACAAGGATGCGATAGTGGAAGTAGTGCATCCATCCCCGGGGTTTTACAGTCACATCTTGGTGCCCAAGGCATTGGGAGGATGGAGGCCTGTGATCGACTTATCCACCTTGAATCGCTTCATCAGGAAGACACGGTTCAAGATGGAGACCCTGCGCTCGGTGTTGGCAGCCGTGAGGGAAGGCGACTTCATGCTGTCGATGGACTTGAAGGACGCATACTTCCAAATCCCTGTTCATCCCACGTCCAGGAAGTTCCTTCACTTCTCTCTGGCAGACAAGATCTTCGAGTTCAAAGTCTTGTCCTTCGGGTTGACCACACCCCCTCAAGTGTTCACAAGGGTCTTCTCTCTCGTGTCAAGTTGGGCCCATGCTCAGGGGATCCGTTTGCTGAGGTACCTCAACGATTGGTTGGTCTTGGCAGTTTCCAGGGAAAAGCTGCTGCAAGACAGGGATCGTCTTCTTCGGTTCTGTCTGGACCTAGGCATATTAGTCAACCAGGAAAAGTCGAACCTCGTACCCACTCAAAGGATTCTCTACCTGGGCATGGTCATCAATACGACAGTGGCGAGAGTTTTCCCGTCGGATCAGAGATTGGAGAAGTTGCGGACTGTGGCGCACAAATTCCTCTCAAAGTCGCATCAGTCAGCTCATCAGTGGCAGGTTCTTCTGGGAGTGCTATCTTCCCTGGAGAAGCTGGTCCCTCATGGGCGTCTTCATCTTCAGTCTCTGCAATGGAGACTGGGGGAATTCTGGTCTCCGGCGGTTGACTCTCCCTTGTTTATGGTCCCATTGTCTTTGAAAGTGAGAGAAGACTTTCGTTGGTGGCTGGACGACCAGAATCTATTGAAGGGCGTCCCTCTGCGTTCTCTCCCTCTGGACTTCCTTCTGTTCTCGGACGCCTCCCTCGCAGGTTGGGGCGCACACTTAGGCGGCCTCATCGCTTCAGGCGTTTGGGGTTTAGAGAACAAGCAGCAGCATATCAACGTTTTGGAGTTGAAGGCGGCTTTCCTGGGTCTGAAGGAGTTTCAGGGGATGGTAGAGGGTCACTCTGTTGTTCTCATGTCAGACAACACCACGTTGGTAGCCTACGTGAACAAACAGGGAGGCCTAGTTTCTCAGCAGCTTCATGCCTTGTCCGTCGAGCTTCACCAGTGGGCAATCAGCAATTCGGTAGAGCTTTCAGCCAGGTATATCCCAGGGAAACGGAACGTGGTCGCAGACAAACTCAGTCGCCGGGATCAGATCTTAGGCACAGAATTGTCCCTTCATAAAGTGGTGGCAGACAGGCTTTTCCAGATTTGGGGGAGACCCATGCTGGACCTTTTCGCGACACATTACAACAGGAAGCTGGAAGTGTTCTGTTCAGTGGTCCCAGATCCCTTGGCATTGGCAGAAGACACATTCCAACATCCCTGGGACAATCTGGAGGTATATGCCTTTCCTCCGTTTTGTTTGATCCGTCTGGTTCTAAACAGGCTGTTGCGTTCACAGGGTCTCAGAAGGACTCTGGTGGCCCCTCTGTGGCCTCAGGCGGAATGGTTTCCAGATCTGCTATCGTTGTTGTCGGAGATTCCGAGGGAGATTCCGCCTTGGCAGCATCTCCTGTGTCAGCTTCATGCGGAAAGGGTCCACCAGTCAGTAGAATCCCTGTCTTCACGGTTGGAGGCTATCAACTATGTCCTCCGAGAGAGAGGCTTTTCTCAGAAGTCAGCTGGGCACATGTCCAGCAGTCTTAGGAAGTCAACCTCCGCAGTTTACCAAGGCAAATGGGCGATCTACTGTGATTGGTGTCGTAAACGGGGTTTTTCTCCACTCGTGACCTCTATTCAGCGAATAGCAGACTTTTTAACCTTCCTCAGAGACGAGAAACGTTTGTCTTTGTATGCTATTAGAGGCTACAGGGCGGCTCTGAGTTTGGTGTTAAGCCTGAAGGGTATTGACGTCTCCTCTTCCTGGGAACTTTCCCTGCTAGTTGAGGGGTTTGAGCAGTCGTCTTCTCCTAGAGAGCTCAAGCCCCCAACGTGGGATGTTTCCTTGGTGCTTAAAAGCTTGACTAAGAGCCCATATGAGCCCTTGCGCCGCTCATCTGATAGGAACCCGACGCTTAAGACAGTTTTCCTTTTGGCTTTGGCATCTTCCAAAAGGGTAGGGGAGCTCCACGGTCTGAGTTATGAGGTGAAGCACACCAGGGGTTGGAAGTCAGTGGCCTTCGAATTTGTTCCGGAGTTCGTGGCCAAGACCCAAAATCCCTCGGTGCATGATGACAGCTTCGCTAGTTTCTCCATTCCCTCTCTGACTGACTAGTGGGTGGTGATGCTCAAGAGCTTTTGTTGTGCCCTGTCTGGGCCCTGCGTTACTATCTTAAAAGGACTCGGCACCTTAGACCAGGCTGCCGCAGACTTTTTGTCAGTACAGGCCGTACGAAGAAAGAGGTGTCTAAGAATACTATCTCTTTTTGGATACGGGAAGTCATCAGACAGGCATACTTGACTCTTGATGATTCCATCGCCACGTCTGTGCAGGCTATAGCACATGACGTTAGGGATATTGGTCCCTCTCTGGCTTTCAAAAAGAACTTGGCTGTACATAGAGTGCTGAGCGCTGGTACTTGATTACATTCACCTCTTTCTGTCTTAAGGATGTTGCCCACAGATCTATGGACACATTTTCCCTGGGTCCTGTGGTGGCTGCCCAACAGGTTGTGTAATTCATAGTTGCCCTTAACGGGGCACCTTTGTATCGTACCTAAGATGATTGTGTGGATGAGAGAATGAGTGAGTTGGCTGGCCTCCCTCTTTCTCTTGTACCTTTCGTTCTTCCTTCAGACGGTTTAAGGAATTGACACGTCATTTGCTGGACTGGTCTGATACAGGTGAGTGAGGTAGCCATACTGCTAGGGTGGTCGTGCAGTATTCAATATCTTACCCACTATTTAGTAGCATGGGCTCTGCTCCTGGGCAAGGAGGAGTCGGGAGTACTACAAACCCTAGTGCCCTGGTTTGTTTTTTTGGGCAGTCACAGTTTTTCTTTGGTTCCCTATACAATGGTTATCCCATATATCATTGTACGTCACTCAGGTTCTGAGTGGTTAGATTTTAGTGTATCTAGCTTCTCAATGGGCTTCAGTCCCTCTCCAAGAACTATTTCTTTTGAGAGCTGGACTGGCCGGTAGGCCCCCAGCCAGTCTAGGATGTCTTATACCTCCCTCCAAGTATGAGTCTATCCTATTGTTAAGACCGAAGGTTTGTTTGCGAATGAACAAATGTCAAATTTTCTAAGACAATTTGTATTTTTCATAGCTACAAACCTGAGGTCTTAACGTTATACTGCCCGCCTCTAGCCGCCCCTCTTTTTGTTTAAGTCATCCTGAGTTGGGAAAGACTGGTGGAGATGTTCGGCGTTTGACCTCTCTTCACCTGATTTACGCATGCGTTGCCAGATACCATAAGATTCCTTGCTTTCATCTACTTTTTTACCGATTCCAGCTAGGCGCTAGAAATTATCCTTTGTTCCGATACGTAATACAAACCTTTCGGTCCTTTAACAATAGGAATATACTTTCGGCGTTGCTGGAATTACGGCCGTTGAATCTTGAACAAGGTGGTTAGGCAGTAACTACCATGGGCTAGCCTGCCCGGATGTAAACACTCCACTTTACTTTCGGCCGTCTTCCGAGGAAGACGTGTGTTTGTGAGCCCCGGCTGACTGGTCGTTAATCTTTTTCCCGGTGGGATCTTTTTTTTTTTTTTTTTTTTTTTTTTTTTTTTTTTTGTTTTTTTTTTTTTTTTTTTTTTTTTTTTTTTTTTTTTTTTTTTTTTTTTTTTTTTTAAATAATTATGCATATATGGTGTTTGATATTAATACTAAACAAAGGTTTATCCTGGGTTTTTCAATTAATATACAACCCCACTTTTTGTGATAGCCTTTGTAACTGCCCCTCTACTTGTGTTAAGAGCCGGCAGCTAAGGTATGCCAACATATTTACATTCTTTCGCCCTTTAACACTGGCTCAGACCTGCATGAGGACGAGATATGTATTTATCGTGAGGATGAGACATGTATTCATCCGGAAATTATGCTTATGCTTGGGAATTACCAAGGGAACTTCAAAGGTTTGTCCGTGTTTTGTTATGGTAATTTCTCTTCTCCTTCTTCCTTTCACTTACTATAGGAAGAAGGTAGAAGGATGGGCGTGCGGTGCTGATGTTGGGGGATCTCCTCTCACTTCGGAGGGCAGCGCCCTTGGATGTGTGAGGAGTATCCTCATTACTTTAATATTTTTTTCCTTATTTTACAGACTAGTGGTGATTGTGTTTTCAGCAGTATTGGTTGGATGCTCTTTGTGTTGGTTATCCTAACCTTGGAATTGTACCTATGACTCGTAGCATGTTGCGCACCGATCCTCAAGTGTGTGTACTGATCCCCTGCTGATAATCATTTTCATTACCACTACTCCCGGGGGTTATGTCACTAGATGAAGCTGTCGCGCTGCACTGTGAGGATATCTACTCCTGATGGTAGAAGTCTGGCAGAAGAAGAAACCGAAGAGAAAGAGAGCTCGTCAAGTGTTGTCATCCTCCTCTTCGAGATCTTCATATCTTCATGCCTCCCCCTCTTCAACTTTTAGGCTTTGCCGTAAGAGAAGGTGGTCTCCCCCCCTAAGAAGTCTCGTCACGGGACTTCTAAGTGTCTGTCTCCTCTCCCGGTTCCGAAGGTTCCACCTCCGGACCTGGAACCGTCTTGGCCGCCCGCTTGTGAGCGTTACCGAGTGTACACCGTGCAGCCAGGGTCCAGACTGGGGAGTTCGCTCCCCGTGTCAGGACCCAGGCACAGAGCGGAAGATGGTAGGAGTCGCTCGGGTGACTCGCCAGACCATTGTCCAGTGCCCAGGGTTGACGTGACGTTCCCACGGGTCCGTGCACCTAGAGGCCGGTGGAGGCGGGCCATTCAGCCCTCTTTTAATTAATCCTTTTCTTTCAAACAGCCCCACCCAGATGACGGTCGCATTCGCCGACTGACCAGTCTTGGGGGTTGCAGACGCTTCACCTGCCAGGTAGGAGTTTCGTAGCCCTCCTCGAGGAAGCGTTCTCTCCACTGCTACTCCCGCAGGTCCCTCTGGACAGGTGCAGTTGGGCCGTGTTGCTTCGGCAATTGCCCCAACTCTGTCCTGAATGGAGGACCTGTCGGTTCTTCTGAGGAACTGGCGAAGAGGAAGTCTAGGAATAAGAGGAAGGTGTCGCCGTCGTCTTCTGCCGCCTCTCACCCTTCGACTTCTGAGGCCCCCCAGCCGAAAAAGAAGAAGGTAGCCCCCCCCCAAGAGGTCTCGCTCAGAGACCTCTAAGGGTCTGTCCCACTCCGGTGGGATAGTTGGGGCTTCCGCTGGTCCTCCTGTTCCTTCGGGAACAGGGCCTGTCTCTCCTTCCGCAAGGAAGAAGATGACAGGGACCGGAGGGGTACTGGCTAACACCGGTACCACCTCTCCTGGCGCCAGAGGTTCCGCCTCGACGCCAGGTACCGTCTCGGCCTCTCGTTCGCGAGAGGTACCAAGTGTACGGTCACCTGCGGGTGACCGTGCAGCCAAGACCCAGGCAACCGAGTTCGCTCGGCGCCAGGATCCAGGCACAGAGCAGAAGACTGGTGGGAGTCGCCCAGGTGACTCCCACCAGGCCAGCAATCGCTCTCGTGGCGAGTCGCTGGTACCCAGGGTTGACGCGACGGTCCTAGACCAGCCGCGGGCTGAGGTGAGGAAGCGGTCCCCATGGTTGCCTGGACCAGCCTCAAGCGGCGTGACGCACCATGAGGACAGGCCTTACTCCCACCGCAACAGAAAACTCTGCCAGTCCCCTGACCGCCGCTCCCACTGGGACCGGGCGGAGAGGGGGACCAGCAGCAGCTCTTCTGACGCTTGGGACCGTCGCCACGGTTCTCGGTCCAGCCGCTCTCCCCGGGAGAGCCGCTCGACCAGGCCTGAAGATCGATCGCCACCGCGGGTTGGCGAGCGTCTGCAGCCCCCCTCCCCCCCAGCACGCCAGTTCTGCCGTTTGTGGGGGGGGACATTAGACCTACCTCTCCTATCCCTTCAACTTACTCGGGCTACACCGGGAAGAGCGAGGCGATCAGGAGTGATCGCGAGGGGCGTGCTCCCATCGCGACAGCGGATTCTGCCGGTCCCCTGACCGCCGCTGCCACCAGGACCGGACGGATCGGGGAACCAGCAGCAGCTCTTCTGACGCTCGGGACAGTCGCCGCTGCTCTCGGTCTAGCCGCTCGACCAGTACAGCCCAATCGCCAGCAGCTCTCCTGAAGAGACTGATGCTCCGTTCTTGGTCCAGTGTTTCTCCGCAAGAAGACTGCTGGTCCAGACCGGCAGCTCGATCGTCACTGTGGTTGATGATCGCCTACAGTCCTCCCAGCCTACCAGTTCTGCTGGTAGGCAGGGAAGGAGCTCTCGTAACAGCTTCCCTGACATAAGAGACCGGCGCTCCGTTCCTTGGTCCAGTGTTTCTCCGCAAGAAGCCGCTGGTCCAGACCTGCAGCTCGATCGCCACCGTGGGTTGGTGATCGCCTGCAGTCCTCCCAGCCTACTGGTTCTGCTAGTAGGCAGGGTAGGAGCATCAGGTCTCCCTCACCTGTCCCTTCAACCTCCTCAGGCAACACCGAGAGGAACGAGGCTTGGAGGAGATCGTGGGGGGCTGGCGAGGACGAATGACGCTTCCCAGACTCTCGGAGGGACCATCACCGCCGTTCACATGACGGTCCGTCTGGACCACGCACTCAGAGACCAGGGTGGGCTCCCCCTTCGGTCCTCTTGAGAGGCTTCGACCTCGACGAGGACTGGGACGCGTGGGAGGACGGTATCGGCTCTCTCCTGTCAGGTGCTCGCTCAGCCCCACCCAGACGAGAGTCACAGTGGCAGCAGATGTTTAGCCTACAGTACGAGTTCATAACCCTCCTCGGGAAAACGTTTTCTCCAGACGGTAACGTTTTCCTAGACTCTGAGTGGGTGCGGTGATGGCTGCTCATACTCGCTTCTCCGACTGCTAGTTCCGCTGGGAAGGCGAGCGAGTATCCAATCTTCCTCCCCCATTCCCTCTCTCCCTATGGCTGCGAAGGGAAGGGGAGGGATCCTGCAGAGCGTTCTCCATAGGATTCCACGTTGGGGGACTGCGTTCCTGGGGGGACCTTTGGGTCCTACCGGACATAAGTCCCCGTCGTTGAGGAAGGATCTTGCCCCATCCTCGATTTCTACGGGAATCGGGAGGACCACCACCCGATGATCGACTGACGAATTCGGTGGGGGTTTCGCTGAGTGCTTAGAGTTCTTCGGAATTTCTAGCACTCTCCGAGTGTTCTGGTCTTCTACGATCTGCAAACACTTTGGCGAAACCACGGTCCAGAGTGGGCGAGACGAGAATCCCAGATAATTGTTACTATGATAATCGGGAATCTCGCCAAATGCTCGAATTCCTGGAATTTCTAGTGTTAGAGAAAAGCACTGCTGCTGAATGAAGAATATCTCAGGAAGGGCTCAGCCTGGATGGACCTGACGGTCCGTCACCTCGGTAGGCGGCCAACCCCGGGATAGAGAAGAACGGGTGGGAACATCCAGTTTGGCTTGAACTATTGTCTTCGGTATCCTGTTATCACCATAGAAGTCTTCCTTCGGGGAAAACTTCTCCTTCACTCTCTTCATTAGAGAATGAAGGGTGTCGGCTTCCAGTCCTTAATCTTGTTCCTTGAATGGAAGAGAATTTAGGATGGAGGTCTATGTACAGGAACCTACAAATATACTACGTATATCGCGACATGCTTCTGTTATCAGTTGAATTGTCCGAGGTGTAGGCACATAGCGTAGTTAACTCTACGGGTTGTGACCGAGACGAATAGTATCTTCTTAATTGAACTGCAACTTGGGACTGCCCTGCAAACCTCCCAGGAGTTATATACCAGTTTTGATTTTGAGATACTTATGGTATTGTACAACACCACCTCAGCGTTTGCATTCACCGAAATCCGTTTCGATTAAATGCAAATGCTCGAGCGTATTTTTTTGCGCTCGATGGTTCTAGCCGAACGCATTCCTTCTTGAAATGGATTACCTGGCACCTCAGGATGACGAGTGAGCGAGAGGTAGCGGTGTATTGGGCTGACTGCCGCAGCCCAGTACCAGCTGGCTCTCCAAGATAGCACGGTTGGATTATGTCTCTCCGCGACAATGATTGACTACCAAACCGAATCTCTGCCCGGCAATCACAGATGTAGGTCTCTGGTTGGCTGGAATTCTCGCATACGTGAATGACCATCTCTACTGAATCGCCTTGGACATTGCGAGAATATTCAGACAGAGATATCTCAATAGACTCGCTATCATCTTTCTGTTTACCGCACGGTAACAAGTCTGTAGACTAGTCTCCCGCTGCATCGCACCTGCCGCTGCGATAATGCGGAATGATTTCTTCAGACATCTGAGTTTGTCTTCTAAATATATCTCGTATTCGTAGGTGTGCAATTGTTCATTGTTCACTCCGAATTGTAGATATATAACGGAAGACATCGCCTGTTCCCCGCCCTGCTAGCTCTACTTCCAAGTATATAGATGTCCTTCCTGGATAACCTGGGAAGAAGAAGATGATGATTCAGCCCATGAAAAGCGGTTCTTCAGGCAGTACATCCCTGTGTTTTCATAACTGAAAAGCGCTCCGCTTTCATTGCAACTCCGACTTCTCACCGAACAGCAATGACGTAACAGTTTAGCGTTTTCAGTCCTTTGTAAATCACAGGGATTAAACCGTCTTCGTGGGTTGGTGTCATTGGCGGGACTTTTCTAAGTTCAGAATCTTGAGAGTTACTTCTCTCGATTCGGCTGTGAAGACGTAGGTCTGCATTCACCTACCACCTTCATCTTCAACGGCACATAGTGTTGTTTCTCCTTAGCTGAGATTCAACTACTGTGAGAACTTCTGTCTTGCCATCATGGACCTCGGTCTCTAGAAGGCAATTGACTTACGCCTGTTGGGCACATGCCTTGAGAGAAACATCATCTCGCCTTCCGGCATTGGTGGCAACAGATAGACGATTTGTATGGTCTCTCGGCATAACCCTTCAAAAGGTGAGGGTCACGTGACTACGCCTCGGATGCTTGGACAGCTCGCCTCACACAACCGAACACAGTCAGTCGGCAGCTGTCGAAGCGTCCAAGACCGTCACGAGCTACGCTGTGGACTTAGTATCGGTTGTACCATATCAATCGTTATTTCGTCCTACTGGCGTGTTCCGGTACCCATAACCATCGACACCCACCATGGAGTGTCGGTGTCCTATCCACCACGGAGATGAAGAGACTTTGCCGCAGTGGGGTACGAGACCGCGAGAGACTTCGCTGCAGATGGATAGGTCATTGCGACCATATCCTTCTTTCCCTTCGGGACTGCCCGCAGGTCCTTGGAACCTCATTTCCTTGGACCAGTGGTGGATGCTTGCAAGATGTGTTTGCTTACCCTGCTCCTTGACATGACAAGTTGCATCTCGTCCATGGTGTGCAGTTGTAGAAGTAAGAAGGATGCAAGTGACTTGCTCTCCCCCTTCAACGCCTCGTCTCTCCATTCCTCTCCTTCGGGTTGAGGATAGGACTCGAACTCACACTGGCTGGTCAGACGATTGATGCGGTATGCCTATACATAAGCATCCTTTTTATGTTTCTTATCAGAATCATAGAAGCAATCCCGTTCCTTCCTCTAGCAAGGGGAGGAAGGAGACTGACAATAATGCAAACCCTTCCAAGAACTTTGCATTAATGTCTCCGATCCCAATATTCTTCACAGTCCTTTTTCGGATGAATCACGATCCCTCACTCATTTCGAAAAGACCCAGAAGTCTGACTCTTGATCACGCCGCTCCTATACTCTGATCAAGTTGTCAGAGGCAGCAGGACACTCCTCCTCGCTCTTACAGCCAGGAGGAGTAGCCTAGGTGCGCAGAACTCCAGTCAGTTCTAGAGGCTCACTCAGATTCCTCCCACCAATCAGTGAGTCTTCCGATTGTTAAAGGACCGAAAGGTTTGTATTACGTATGGGAACAAATAACAATTTGTTGAAAATTGTATTTTTCCTAACTATACAAACCTGAGGTCCTTTAACAAATATGCGCAACTCATGCCAGCCCTCAATCTGAACCTGGGCCAAAAGGCAAAGTGGAGTGTTTACATCCGGGCAGGATCCGGGCAGGCTAGCCTGCCCCACGGTAGTTACTGCCTAACCACCTTGTTCAAGATTCAACGGCCGTAATTCCAGCTACGCCGAAAGTATATTCCTATTGTTAAAGGACCTCAGGTTTGTATGGTTAGGAAAAATACAATTTTCAACAAATTGTTATATTGTTAAGACCTCAGGTTTGTAGCTATGAAAAATACAAATTGTCTTAGAAAATTTGTCATTTCTTTTTCGTCACAGCTTAATCCTTTGACATCAGAATCACTATTTTTAATGAGCCTCCTTCAGCTGTTTTATGCATTTGGAATATCTGATGCCGTTATATTTTATTTATTTTATTGCAGCCCATGTTAACGTTCCCGTCAATTAAAACATTGGTCATCGAGTTTTTTGCTCTCAGTCCAGTGAATTTTAGAATAGAAGACTTGGATCCAGCTATGGAAGGACGCTCGGAGGCAATCATTGGTTTCCTTTCATCGTTTCCAACTACCACGGAAATTTATTTCCGCAACACAAACTTACTACCTCCCTTGGTTTTGGTAAGTTCTACTTTTAATCCTCTTCTCATGTTGCAACAGTGTACATGCTGTAACTAGTTTGATGTTCTTGTATTTTGTTATTGTGCTTATTTGAACTGGTAAACCAAATTATTTTAGGAAACTGAAAAATCACATACAGGCAGTCCCCAGGTTACGACGGGTTCGGCTTACGACGTTCCGAGGTTAAGTCGCTTTTCAATTATATTCATCAGAAATTCTTCCAGGGTTAAGACGCCTACAACACTGATCTGGCAGAAGAAAATATGACACAAAAAATGCAAAATAAGCAATATTTGAAGGTTTTTTGGATGAAAAATGTAATAAGATGTAGTTTACATAGTTTTCAATGCACCCAAAGCATTAAAAGTAAGGTTTCATACAATCAACTTACCTGTCAGATATATACATAGCTAAGACTCCGTCGTCCCCGACAGAAATTCAAATTTCGCGGCACACGCTGCAGGTAGGTCAGGTGATCTACCGTCCTGCCCTGGGTGGCAGGATTAGGAACCATTCCTGTTTTCTATCATATTTTTTCTGTCGCTTGGAATGTAAACAACGTTTGCAGTTCCTCCTGACTTGATTTTTGGATTTCATCACCATCGATCTTCTGGGCTATCTTTTGCAGGGAAGTACTGGATCTTTGGTTCGGCATACGCATATTAATTTGTTTTGATAACTTTGGCTTCGAAAATTTCGAAGAATTGTTTACGTGTAACTACCGAACTTTTCGGTAGACAATCACATAGTTTGCAAGAAGGAAAATTTTAATATTTATTCATAATAACGTGTAGTAAATGTTAGAATTGATTGAGCTAACTAACCTTCCTTCTTGACGATGTAAGGAAAGAATAGTTACGCTTCCTTTAGAAGTTTATATAGCTCTCGTACTAACGAGCAGTTAGAGGCGGCATTAACATTACTAGTAGTGTGGTATCCTCATCTCCTTCTTACTTCACAGAATCTTCAAATTCATATTGCAATTTGAAGACAAAGGAATGTAGCTCAAAAATACGAGCTATTGAAAGGTAAGAAGTGATTTTACTGTTAGTGCAGTGGAGGGTGCGTTCTGTTCGGCTCTGTTTCGCTCCCAGGCCTAGACCTCTTCCAAGCTCGCATACCCAGAGGAGAAGGAAAGTCGAAAGCCTTACGGAGGTTATGGAGAATCCCCACCGATCAGGCGTCCCCTCGGCAGGATCTGTAGAACGTCCCAGACTGCCAAGTTCGCCATTGGAAAGGCGTCCT
Source organism: Macrobrachium nipponense (assembly GCF_015104395.2). Lineage (NCBI taxonomy): Eukaryota > Metazoa > Arthropoda > Malacostraca > Decapoda > Palaemonidae > Macrobrachium > Macrobrachium nipponense. Next base: position 55,943,147 of record NC_087207.1, read on the forward strand.
AATTAGTAGAGGGTGCGTTCGATCGGCTCTGTCTCGCTCTCAGGCCTAGACCTCTTCCAAACTCACAAGCCCAGAGGAGAAGGAAGTCGAAAGCCTTACGGAGGTTATGGAGAATCCCCACCGATCGGGCGTTCCCTCGGCAGGATCTGTAAAACGTCCCAGACTGCCAGGGATAGCCATTGCAAAGGCAGCCTTTAAAAAGTGCGTCTGTTCTTTTTTCCGTTTCTTTCTTCATCTTACATCCGAAAAGACGAAGAATGTACATGTTAGAAGTTCGGACGATCTGGCTCGTTCTCTGAATAAGAGAACACTGACTCACTGAGCGAGAGGCTGAAAGCCAGCCAGCAAGCTAGCGCGAGCCACGTTCCAACAGCCTGCAGCGAGCCGCGTTCCAACAGACTAGCGCGAGCCGCGTTCCAACAGACTAGCGCGAGCCTCGTTCATACAGATAAACGCGAGCCGCGTTCCAGCAACTGAGTGCGAGCCGCGTTCCAGAACTTTTTCTTGGCGCAAGGCGCCTTCAAAGAGAAAACAGACGGCTTAACTAAGGAGCCTTATAGTAGAATGGCAATCAGAAATGCTTCCATTGAACGTTTTCTGGCAAGAGGCTCGTATAACAAGACTAGAGGCGCTCGGATCTATTAGGGCGCACGGGACCTTCCACGCAAGCGGAACGTTCCAGGAGCGAGTCTCCTTTCTAGCGTGCGGAACATTCCAGGCGCGCGGAACTATCCAGACGCCAGGCGCTAGGCACAAGGATCCAGACGCCAGGCGTCAGAAGATTTCAAAATCTTCATTAGAGAGAGAGGTCAGTCGCGAGACTCCTCTTTGAATTTTTAACTTGAACAACTTTCCCCCTGGCAAATGTGCAAGATGTCGCACAGGCGGCCGTTGCTTTTGTCAGAAGGATTCTGATACTAAGAGAAGCCCCTTTTCATTATTCAGAAGACTCCTTTGTTAGGCAGTTCCTCTCAATGCGGACTCTCTCCTTCATCCATGCTCTTCCCTCGTTTTGAGGAGGCAAGAGCTTTGGGAGTTTTTCTTAATAAGATCTCATCGATGTTTGGGTATGATCGGCGGATAGAAAATATCTACTTCCCTCCGTAAACCCTAGTGATGAACAGGAATTCTGTCTCTTCCGCGATTTATGAAGAAATCACGATTTAAAGAGTTCCTTGATTAACTTCGTTCCTTAAGGATATATATATATACTCTTTCTATCGTTCTATTAACGAAAAGAACGAAGATAGTAGAAGGTAGTAGAGTTTCTGCTGTATGAGAATACGATACGGTCAAATCATAAACACATACCGTAGTTACTTCTTTTCTGTGCAACTCAATTACAAGTATCCTTCTACGTCTTTCCTAGGAAGGACTACGCTTAAAGGGATTGTTAAGACTACACCTACTTAGCTTCTAGATTTATCGAAGTCTTGTTTCGCTTAAATATGCTTTAATAAGAACTTCCTGAAGTTCGATAATAATTTTATTAAATTCCTTTATTAATTGGATAGCTGGCAACTCTGGAAGAGTAAGCGGGGACTGCTTTCGCTGAGAGCCTGAGACCAACGCATTACTCCTACGCCAGTTACTTGTCAGTACCATGTAGGTGTCAGTCATGAGCGGTCGGGCGAATCTCTCTCTCCTGTGGGATTGGAAAACTTTCCGTATCTCTCCCCTACAATCGCGGTCTAACCTCGGATTGAGGGATAGTTAGCTAACATAAATAAATATTGTATGCCTTTTTGCTAAGAAGCTTTCAATAAGAGAGATAGTACAACCTTTCAATGCTGTTTACCGTAGGTAACATTATTAAAGGATTCTATCGCAGCAGAACATTATATTATGTAATGCTCTCAGGCTTACGAAAGCATAGCTTATTAGAGTACCTGCTCAGAAGAAGATGGATGAGTCGGATGGGAAACATTCTCTTTGGGGCAGAACTTGTTTCCCTGAATGGACTATACTACGTATATTAAGTTTTTTTCCTACTAAGAACGGAATTAACATGTGAAAGGAGGTCGGGTACCATAAAGGCACAGGTGTTCTGGCACATAACATAAAAAGAATTAGAAGAAAGCGCCAGCTTGGCGCAACGCGCCAGAAGTACCAACCTGGCGCAATGCTCCAGAAGCGCCAGCCTGGCGCAAAATTTGCGCCAGAAGCGCCAGCCTGGCGCAGTGAGCCAAGAGCACCATCCAAGATTTTCTCGTTTTAGCGAGTTATTAACCTAGGAGTCCGGTAGACTCTCGGACACCAAGCTCGGTAACGGCAAGATTCGTTCCTGATTTCGTTACCCATTTAATCACTTAGGCCATTTCCACGACACCCTCATATCGCATAGAGCATCGAGAATCTCTTTTTTTCGCTCCTATTCGCGTTAACAAAGAGATCCTTCTCGATCGACGATAATAACTGTTAACATGTTTAACATTTATTGGAAAGAGTTGTGAGAAGACGAACAGGCTTCCTATAGACTGCTTCCTTTTCCTACTTCTCCCCGATTGAAGATGACGTGGGAAAAGCTTCAAGGAAGATTATCTTGCCAGTACAAGAGCAACTGGCCTCTTTGGTGGGAGTGTTAGCGCCTCGTAGGAAGGACGTTGCGCTTCCAATCAAGAAGTCTCGTCCTCTCTCCCCTGCGAAGCGAGAGGCGTCATGCAGACGTGAAGCTTCCAAACATATCGCAGAGGCTTCGGTTTCGAGAGCGAGATCGGGAGAATCTTACGGAAGACAGTCAACGCCAGAGGACGTGAGACGTCGTCAAGACATGAATAGTCATTTAAAGCTGCTTTTAGACGCGAGGCTCCAACCAAAATTTTGGCGCCAGTTAGGACGCCTTTTGAGAGCGAAGCGTCTTCCAGGCGCGAGGCGTCATCCAGACGTCAGCAGCCACACAAACGGGAGGCCTCAGCCAGGACGCTTGACTGACTAGAAGCGTCATCCAAGCGGGAAGCGTCATCCATTTATGGAGAGAAGCCTGGGCTGTTGGCGCCTTCCGGACTATTAAAGCGGGGAAGAGGAAGGAATATCATTCCCTTAGCCCCTCTCCTATTAGGAGTTTGTCTCCTCCAGAGGAAAGACGTACTGAATTAGCAGCGGAGACTCATCTAGACCCCGAGTTAGAAGTAAACTCGGAGGAGGAGTATCAAGGAAGAGAAGGACTGTCGAACTATAATGTTTTGACAGCCTTGCTTCTAGAGGAGTATGGAGACGACTTGACTCCTGCCTCTCCTCCTCCTCCGCGCTCTCTTTTCTCGAGTGCAAAGACAAAGAAATCTTCGTTTTTTCTTAGAATGAAGCCCGCCATTTCGATGAAGAGGGCTCTTCAGTCTTTAGACTCTTGGATGAAGTTGAAGAAGGAGTTAGTTAGAACGGTCTTCTGCATGCCTCCAGCGAGACTAGCTGGTAAAAGAGGCATTTGATATCAGACGGGAGAGAATTTGGGTATTTCTCTTCCGTCTACGTCAGAAGCGGACTTTTCGACCTTAGTTGACGCTTCACGTAGACAAGGTTTGAACTCTGCCCGTATAACTTGGGGCATTTCAGAACTGGACCATCTCCTCAAGGGACTCTTTCATGTATTGGAAGTTTTCAACTTCTTAGATTGGTCCCTTGGGGTGAGTCCAAGAAAGCCCATGATTGTCGAAGGACTCGAACCAGAAGTCCTTCTGTGTATTTTGTCTTATATAGACAAAGCGGTTCAGGATGGCTCGGTTGAGATCTCCTCTTTGTTTGGAGCAGGTCTTCTTAAAAAGAGGACAGTTATATAGTGTCTTTTTAACCAAAGCGGTCTCCCACGCTCAGAGGGCAGCGCTTCTGTACTCGCTTTGTCGACTTTTTGTTCCCTTCTCAGTAGTGAAGGACATTTCTCGTTCATTAACTGAGAAGGCGACTCAAGACCTTCTGACACAGTCAGTAAGGAAGAAGAAACCTGCAGACAGCCCCAAGAACACTGTCATTGTCTGATGAGGAGAAAGACCGAGCCTACATCCTGACACAGATGCGCTAGATGCGAACATATAGGACAGATAAGAGTGTCCGATGTGGACATTGCCAGACATCCTCGAGACTCTACCAAGCTCGAAGCTCCGGCAAGTGGGAGGAGCCACCCAGGTGCGAGGCGCCAGGCAGGCGCGAGGTACCAGCCAGCGGCGAAGCTCCAGGCAGGCGCAAGGCGCCACTAACCAACGCGAGCGCCGAGGGAAACGCCAGGCCAGGCGCAAAGCTCCAGGCAGGCGCAAGGCGCCAGGCAGGCACAAAGCGCCAACCTGGACGCGAGACGCCAGGCGCGAGGCGCCAGGCAGGCACAAAGCGCCAACCTGGCGCGAGACGCCAGCCAGGCGCGAGGTGCCAGCCAGCCGCAAAGCTCCAGGCAGGCGCAAGGCGCCACTCCAACCAGGAGCTAGACGCCAGCCAGGCGCGAAGCTCCAGGCAGGCGCGAGGCGCCAGGCAGGCACAAAGCGCCAGCCAGGCGCGAGCAGCCAGCCAGGCGCAAGCCAGGCTCTAGGCGCGAATCTCCAGCTAAGACGCGAAGCGTCATCCAGATGCGAGGCGCCAGTCAAGCGAAAGGTACCAGACAAGCGCTAGGCGCCAACCAAGAGCGAAGCACCAGCCAGGCGCAAGGTTCCTGCCAGGCTTCAGGCTTCAGTCGGGTGAGATCCATTTCAAGAAAGCCCTGGTCTTCTTTGAAACATGGAGATCTCCTAAGCACTTCATTAGTGACTTGATTCCTTCAAACAGCTAGAATTTAAAAAGCGCAGGAAGTGCGCGCTTTTGCAAATTCTTGTTCTTTACATAACAATATGTCATATAAGACATATTAGCTGTGTGTACGGTAGAGGCAACTCTGTGTTGACTTCTCATTACACAAAGGATGTCAAGTTAACCTACGAGAGATCCTTCTCTTTTGGTTTATACGTTTCTGCGGATACGTTACTGGGATAAGGAGCCGACACTGATCCTTAACTTTGAGTTAAAGTTTTTTAACTTAGTGAAATTATTGGGGTTTTTGAAAGGAGTGTGGGGATAACTCTTTCCAATTTGAGCGCGAACCCTCGTGTTAGGATCAGGTGATCGGGATCGGTGTTGCGCTCCTTCATAAGGTGTATTGTCATATAAGTGGATCAGCACCCATTGACAAAGTCCTTTCAGCTCTGCCGAGTAAGTGGATAAGACCCCTTCGGCAGACCCACAAGAACTCTGGCCATAGATCACATATCTCGCTAAAGTTTCTGAGTGATGCAGACTACGGGCAAAAACACCCACGAAGTTACCACCTATCAGGTAGGAACCAAGGTTTTATTTATACCTACAACATATGTTGTTTACCTGTCTATTCCATATAGTAGCTGTCTCTTACCCTCCACCGAAGGGTGCCAATCAGCTATGTATATATCTGACAGGTAAGTTGATTGTATGAAAATGATATTGTTATGATACAATAAAGTTTCATACATACTTACCTGGCAGATATATACGATTAGGGCCCACCCAGCCTCCCCGCAAGGAGACAGGTGGAAGAGAAAAAATATGATAGAAAACAGGAATGGTTCCTAATCCTGCCACCCAGGGCAGGACGGTAGATCACCTGACCTACCTGCAGCGTGTGCCGCGAAATTTGAATTTCTGTCGGGGACGACGGAGTCTTAGCTATGTATATATCTGCCAGGTAAGTATGTATGAAACTTTATTGTATCATAACAATATCATTTTTCTTAGGATTTTTTATGATGTTCCGGCTTACGACGATTTTCGGCTTACAATGCGTCTCAAGAACAGAACCCCCGTCGTAACCCGGGGACTGCCTGTACTGTATAGTACAGGCAGTCCCCAGTAATCGGCGGGGGTTCCATTCGGTGATTTCCGGTGATTATCAGTGCTGATAACTGGTCAATACACCTTTGTTTTAAAGGAGTGTATTGGCGCCGATATGTGGAAATACTATGTGCATTTCAGCACTGAAATTAGCTGATTTTAGGTGCCAGACAAGTTTTTTTTTTTTTTTTTTTTTTTTTTTTTTTAATCTGTCCACCCGCTTGTGGAGTTTGCGTATGGTAACACTGCGTCCCGGGCTTTAGATAGTGACGCTATATGTAAGTTTTAGATAAATAAAAGGATATCTGGGGGTACATTTCCAACTGGAAAGTGTTTTAATCATTTACTGTATGCGAATTACACCGTTAATATTCGAAATAGGATATTGTTATTTTTGTTGAATGTAAGCTGAATGTAACTATCTAAAGCCCGGGACGCAGTGTTACCATACGCAAACACCTCAGGCGGGTGGACAGATGGAAAAAACAGAGTATAGGTTGCCAATAACCGGGAACTGCCTGCACCTCCATACAATTTATTTTTCATTTCTCTCTCTCTAGGTGTTTGGCTGCTTTGGTGGGGCAATAGCTGTTCTACTTAATCTTGTCCATGTTTCCATCATTGCATGGCATGAAGAAGTTCCATGCCCTGATCCTGTTCTTGACATTCCACCAGAACTACCAAATCTTTCTCAGTTTTTGGAAGTACAGAAATTGCTTCCTGATTTAGAGGTTAGTATTACCATTACTTTTGTTTGTTGTTATATCCCACAGCCTGATATCTAGGTCATTCTGCTCTTTCATTCTTTAAAGATCTCTTCCTTTACTTGCTTTTACTTCTTCCTCAAATGAGTTAACATTACAGCACCTACACTGTAAGCTGAAAAACATTAAATTAATGATATGTGCTTCACGTTATAAATTGCATATATACAAACAACGGGACTAGTTTGTTTACATCATGTTTCACCACTTTGTTGGTAAGGTTATGTTGTAGGGTCTTTTTCTTTAACACAATTGATGCAGGATGATAGGAACAAATTTAGAGGTTAACAAGGAAATTCACATATTACTTATTCCTACTTTATTAACCCTTAAACACCTATTGGATGTATTAAACGTCAACGAAAATTGTCTGTTGGGTGCTTAATTGACGTATGATACGTCGACGCAAAAAAGTTTTTTTAAAAATTCGCGGAAAAAGAGTTATAGGCCTACTTGGCAAAAATTTTTGAATCACGCGCCTTGAGGGATGCTGGGAGTTCACGGATCAAGCTGTTGTTTTGTTTATAAGCGTTACCCAGGCGCGCATGCGCTTATTGCTTTCTTCTCACACTAAAAAGCATCAGCGACACATCTCAGAAATTATTTCGTCCGATTATTGAAATTTTTGCACCATTTTAAATTAGCCGTTACATAGAGTTTTATATATGAAAATGTGCACAATTTCTTGTAGAATACAACATAACACAGCCCATGGTTGTAGCTTTTATCAGTTTTGAAATATTTTCATATAAATAATGATGTGCCAAAATTTCAACCTTTGGTCAACTTTGACTCGACCGAAATGGTCGAAAAACGCAATTGTAAGCTAAAACTCTTACATTCTAGTAATATTCAATCATTTACCTTCATTTTGCAACAAATTGGAAGTCTCTAACACAATATTTTGATTTATGGTGAATTTTAAAAAAAACTTCCTTACGTCCACGAGGTAACTCTTCCGAAAAAATCAGAAATGCTTTTGTCAGATTGTCGTAATGTTTGCACCGTTTTATATTAGCCATTACATAAAGTTTTATATATGAAAACGTGCACAATTTCATGTAGAATACAACTAAAAACAACCCATGGTTGTAGCTTTCATCAGTTTTGAAATATTTTCATATAAGTAACAATAAGTGCCAAAATTTCAACCTTTGGTCAACTTTGACTCGACAAATGGTCGAAAAACGCAATTGTAAGCTAAAACTCTTACATTCTAGTAATATTCAATCATTTAACTTCATGTTGCAACACATTGGAAGTCTTTAGCACAATATTTTGATTTATGGTGAATTTTTGAAAAAACATTTTCCTTACGTCCTCGCGGTAGCTGCCGAAAAAATAAGAAATTCTTTCGTCCGATTGTTGTAATGTTTGCACCGTTTTATATTAGCCATTACATAAAGTTTGTTCCGATACGTAATACAAACCCTCGGTCCTTTAACAATAGGAAGGTAACTAGCGGCAGCTGGGACGGTCGTAAGCTTCGAACAAGGGGAGAACGGTAGTTAACTGCTTGTCCGATCGTGCGCGCGAGGTGAAGAATCACTTTTGCTTTCGGCCGCGGGTGTGAAGGACGTGTTCGTCATCGCTCTCTGCCCGTTTCATCGTCGTATGCTTTGTTTATATTGTGTTTTCTACTAATGGTTTGTTTGATCTTGAAAATGAAACTGTAAGTACACTGTTTTCATTTTCATTACTTAATTATGAATCAACATGGAGCTATCGCCGTAGAGGCGGCGATTTCCGCTCTTCCAGTCCTCGTCGAGGTCGAAACCTCTCAGGAGGACCGAAGGAGTATTTAAATACGGTGTCCGAAGACACGTAGAAACGCCGCTGTCGCAGTAGAGGAGGTGGAAGTAGCTTGATCGACCGGCCAGAACTGAGAGAGCCTTCTTGTCCGGAGACGAGAGACTCTGGTTCAAGACAGAATCGGCAAGCTGCGATCGCGGCAAACCCACCGTCGGTTTGGGTTCCCTCTCGGGCCCCAAAACGACTCGAGCAGAGACATGGGCTCTGCTGGTGGGAGCGGCGATCCTTCCCCCAGGTCGTTGTGCTGACGAATCAGTGCAATAACCTGGGCAAAGTTACTCTGAATATCGGAAGTTACAGCGTCTTGAGGAGTAGGACCGTCCAGTCCCTCCAACAAGAGCAGCTCCCAAGACCCTCCTCCTTCAGAAGAAGGATCAGCAACAGATCCCTGACGGTTGCCTCGAATCACTTGCGCGTACGTCCTGGCTGGTCCTAAGACCATACCTGGCACGTGCGGCGTCGTGACGGGATCGTGAGCGGCGCATCTCTCACGATCACTCCTATATACCTCGCTCTTCCTGGCGTATGCCGAGGAAGTTGAAAGTATCGGAGAGACAGAACTGACGCTACCCCCTCCCCCCCTGACGGTCGCCTCCAATCACTTGCGCGTACGTCCTGGTTGGTCCTAAGACCATACGTGGCACGTGCGGCGTCGTGACGAGATCGTGAGCGGCGCACCTCTCACGATCACTCCTAGCTACCTCGCTCTTCCCGGTGTAGCCCGAGGAAGTTGAAGGTAGTGGAGAGACAGACCTGACGCTCCCCCCCCCCCCGCTCGCTGGCAGGACCAGCGTACGTGGGGGGGCTGCAGCCGATCACCAACCCGCGGTGGGGATCGATCTGCAGGCCTGGCCGTGCCGCTGTATTTAATCCGTTAAACTGTCAGTTGTCAGCAAATAATGGACAACTGGGTTGCACTCCCACTTGTCTCCCTCTCCTTGAACTTAACACTCAACCAAACATACCCTGTGTTAACTGGAATCACTATCAGCACATTATACATAATTATTATTGGCAGAGGAAACCATTCATTGGCATCGCCCCTTAAGAAGTCTCCACAACATCAAGCCCCAGATTCACAACACCCTGTATCCACACACACAAAAAAAATAAAAAAATAAAAAAAAAAAAAAAAAGTCAAAGATATTAACTGGGCTTCTTGTTGTTCCACAGGCCTTCAAGTTTAATCTCCTAACCACTTTAGTCCCTAAATATGGCACTTCTCAGCATCCATCATCTTCATCATACGATGCCAACAGAAATCTCACATTGCAATTGAAGGGGAGCTTACTATCAATCAACTTGACTACAATACATAAATAAAAAAAAATAAAAAAACAGTATAAATGCTTAAGCCCATCGCCCATTTATTAACACACGAACTAAACATGGCAAAAAAAAAAAAAAAAAAAAAAAAAAAAAAAAAAATCACAAAAAAAAAAAAAAAAACAAACAAACATGAGAACCCAAACAAATTTCATCATACAAACCTACTTTCCAAACGCCACCACAATGGTGTAAAAAAAAAAACAAGTGCATGAATATATTTTTTAATATTTCTCAGACTGGTCTTTTTCTAGAAAAGGTTGATTTAAGGGGACCGTCCGCTATGTTGTGTATTTATTTTTTTTTATTATTCAAAATTCACAAATTCCCTTTATGTGTATGTTTTAGATATATATAATACCTTCATCAAACAAAAATTTCAAGTAATTTGAGGAAAAACTTTTAGATTTATTAGTGAAAATTATTTTTTAAAAAAATTTAGGTAGCGATTTCTCCACTAATATGACATCAATTTTATTGAAAATCATACCATAAAAACTACTTTATATAAGGAATAATTCTATGAGGACCGAATTTTGATTAATTATTTATTTATTTATTTTTTTTTTTATACTCAAAAAAATCTGAAAGAAAGAAAGAAAAAAATGGCTCATAAGGAATTATGGGATTTTTATTCCTCTTTCCAATGATATCTTTCTCTCTAAAATTGGATAATAAATAACCGAGTAATGGCTACCAACATGCGAATAAGTATGTTTTTGAGTTATGAGCTCCCAAAGATTTGCTATGTAAATTTTTGCTTTTTTCTTTGAAAAGTCAAAACAACATTATTATAATTACTTTATTTGTACTTTTATTGTTGATTTCTACATCAAGGATCCTGGTCCTCCCCCTAAAAGTGGTATTAATACTCTTAAGTGTGACACGAGACAATGATGTTGACGGCGTGACATGAGACAATGAGGGAGCTGATAACAATGAATTTTCCTGTTTTTCTTTCAGCACACTCCTGGCCTTCGCTAATTTTACTAGCCTTAGTTGCTTAGTAGCTTTCTTGATCTTAGGTAACTTCGGCATTGCTATAAGTTCACTAGGAAGTTATAAAAACAACGTAAACAGCAAGTAAACAAACGCATGTGCATGCAACCACTTTGACGTCTGCGGAGTAACTGAGTTGTTCTCTTGACGTTGACTTGAGTCTCGCCTAAAACTGCCCAGAGCTCTCACACTACCTTTCATCGCTGCCAGACGTATGAGAATTTCGAAACATCTGAAAAAATCGCTGTATATATGCAAAAATAAACATGCTAAGACGATCCTGTCGAACTCAGTCATACAGACAACGCAGTTATGATGACGTCATCATTTAAAAACCGCTATACATGTCTTCATTATTTGTATAAATAATTGGCTGAAACTTCTAGAAAGCATGTTTCTACATAGATAGAAATAATAACTCAATTTTTTATTTTTTCAAGTTGATAAGTCATCCGCCATAGCAGACGGTCCCCTTAAGTCATTTCAGGCTGGTCCAGACTAGGCAATAAAGAGTTTGAGATTTAGGTTTGGCTAGGCAAATTATTTTGGTCAACAGAAAATTCCCTGGTAAGTTTTACTTTCTAGAGTAATTCTTATAAACTTTTTATAATATTAATCCTCCAGGTCAGTGCAGTAGGTTTTCACTTTCAGAAAAACAAAACTCAATCATCAAACAAGACCAAGTCAGCCCTGCCACTGGTTACCCAGATATGGCGGCCCACACCACCTCTATTCTACTCCATGGCCCGGAGTGATCTATCTGGTCATCGACTAAACTCGCTCTAAATCGTGAAACATGCTTCAACAACAGGCCCTCAAAAATCTTGTCTCCCTTACTTTACACTAAACCTGCTAGACGGTAGCCATATTAGCCCTACGTAGGCTGTATGAACTTAGACCAGCCTAGGCTAGATATGGTTAAAATATCCAGATGTGGTATCCTTGCAGTTTGGTCTGATTAATGACATTTTGTCATACTATATGTGTAACCAAAGCTGACTTGTTTTTCTCTCTCTCTCTCTCTCCAAAGGAAGATGTCACCTTCAGACACCTTGAGAAACTGAAGAGTCTCGAAATAGATGAAATTTACGTTTCCCCATATTTTGATAATATTATCAAAGCTCTACGACTGTCAGGAGTGAATGTGTCTGTTAAGTACAGAAGAAGCCCAAAATCCTTGTAAGTATATTATTTACTTAAGCTCACATAATTTTCTTTTTTTCTTGCTACAGTTGTAATTCACTCTGAAGTTCATATTTGCTACCTGTGATTTATTCCATACTGTACTTACACAGTTACACGTATAATGAAATTGATATTAATTTGAAATACAGTTTTGTTGATGCTTCTGTGGAAAAGTTGAAAATAATTACTAATAATGTCAAATGCTTTTAATTTTTCCAGGTAATGCAATCTTTGACAGAGTGAGATAAGATCTACTCAGTTGTCTATCTACAGAGATGTATTCAAGAAATTAAACTAAATTCATTTAAAATGCAGACGAGTATACTTTAATTGCATAGAGTATTGTGGACATTGTAAACATATATCATTTTGACCAAATCCAAGGTTACTGGAATATTTACACAAAATTAAGTGTTTTAAATACATAAAGGGTTTTTAAAGCAGATTAAAACTCAGTTTTGAGTGATAAATGTCTTACACATTGGTTTTTCCTCTTTTATCTCAAAAGGGTTCTCTGCATCAGAGAGAAATTTGCAATAATTTCCAGTTTATAAAAAAATTTTTATTTTTAAATTAAAAAGTCCCTGGATCTTACAGGTTTATTATTAATTCTACCGGTTTCCAGCTTGGCGCTAGTATTAAACTAATGTAAAGACCTCAGGTTTGTTAGTTATGAAAAATACAAATTGGTTAAAAATGTCATATTTTAAGAAAACAAAGAAAGATAAAAATAAAGAAACTGTACATTATGTAGGTTAAAAGACTTGAGGGCAAAGAGAGAGAGATTATCTCCTTACTAAAAATTTTTACCATTATCATGTTAACATTACCATGATCACAAAGACATCATCCTACCAACAGGGTACAACAGATAGATTTTCTTCTTCAGTATGTATCTTGTACATTTTTAAAATATAGGGTTTGCATTTAAGTATAAGAGCATCTTAATTGTCAGCAGTGTATGGCTACTGTGGTTAGACTGGAAGCCTTTTTCCCCAAGCATTTATGAAACGGTTTCTGCAAGCTGATTTCAGATGTTACATTTCAAGTATTGATCAGAATTTATTTTAGGTGTGCAGAAACCTTGTCATATGTTAAACAGGGTTATCTAGCTTGAAAAAAAATGTCAGTCTAGTCCTGTGGCACCCCAGGGTGTGCATTTGGCCTCGGTGAATTCTCACCACAAGCTTGGAAAATCACATTTAAAACTATAAAGGAAAATTATTTTTATTTTGTTATTTGTTTTATTTTAAATGAAGTTTGACACCATGTAAGGCATTTTCTTTGACTTGTTTAACCCATGTTTAGAACAATTTACCTTGAAAATTTTACAGAGGCAGAAACTTTATACAAATTTTGTATTCAGTGTCTTGGAATCCTTCCCTGTACCCAAAAGGTCTAGCCTAAAGTAACAGTAGATTGACTGTAATATT